>NW_026776942.1:0-56070 GCF_030936135.1 Gavia stellata
TTGTAGGAGCAATCCCTGGACGTTCGCAATGTCGGTGTTGAGCTCTGGCCAGATTGAGCAGGAGAGGCTGTGTACGTTGGAAGTTTTAGTAGGCTAAAAAGTTCAGAGCCCAAGTGTTTGTGGTTCGTTTGAGAGGTTACCAGTGGGAGATGAGGACCAGCAAGAGCTTTCAGGGCTGGCACCTTTAGTGTAGGAGCAATCCCTGGACGTTCGCAATGTCGGTGTTGAGCTCTGGCCAGATTGAGCAGGAGAGGCTGTGTACGTTGGAAGTTTTAGTAGGCTAAACAAGTTCAGAGCCCAAGTGTTTGTGGTTCGTTTGAGAGGTTACCAGTGGAGATGAGGACCAGCAAGAGCTTTCAGGGCTGGCACCTTTAGTGTAGGAGCAATCGCTGGACGTTCGCAATGTCGGTGTTGAGCTGTGGCCAGATTGAGCAGGAGAGGCTGTGTACGTTGGAAGTTTTAGTAGGCTAAACAAGTTCAGAGCCCAAGTGTTTGTGGTTCGTTTGAGAGGTTACCAGTGGGAGATGAGGACCAGCAAGAGCTTTCAGGGCTGGCACCTTTAGTGTAGGAGCAATCGCTGGACGTTCGCAATTTCGTTGGTGAATTTTGGCCAGATTGAGCAGGAGAGGCTGTGTGAGTTGGAAGTTTTAGTAGGCTAAACAAGTTCAGAGCCCAAGTGTTTGTGGTTCGTTTGAGAGGTTACCAGTGGGAGATGAGGACCAGCAAGAGCTTTCAGGGCTGGCACCTTTAGTGTAGGAGCAATCGCTGGACGTTCACAATGTCGGTGTTGAGCTCTGGCCAGATTGAGCAGGAGAGGCTGTGTACGTTGGAAGTTTTAGTAGGCTAAACAAGTTCAGAGCCCAAGTGTTTGTGGTTCGTTTGAGAGGTTACCAGTGGGAGATGAGGACCAGCAAGAGCTTTCAGGGCTGGCACCTTTAGTGTAGGAGCAATCCCTGGACGTTCGCAATTTCGGTGTTGAGCTCTGGCCAGATTGAGCAGGAGAGGCTGTGTACGTTGGAAGTTTTAGTAGGCTAAACAAGTTCAGAGCCCAAGTGTTTGTGGTTCGTTTGAGAGGTTACCAGTGGGAGATGAGGACCAGCAAGAGCTTTCAGGGCTGGCACCTTTAGTGTAGGAGCAATCGCTGGACGTTCGCAATTTCGGTGTTGAGCTCTGGCCAGATTGAGCAGGAGAGGCTGTGTACGTTGGAAGTTTTAGTAGGCTAAACAAGTTCAGAGCCCAAGTGTTTGTGGTTCGTTTGAGAGGTTACCAGTGGGAGATGAGGACCAGCAAGAGCTTTCAGGGCTGGCACCTTTAGTGTAGGAGCAATCGCTGGACTTTCGTAATTTTGGTGTTGAGCTCTGGCCAGATTGAGCAGGAGAGGCTGTGTACATTGGAAGTTTTAGTAGGCTAAACAAGTTCAGAGCCCAAGTGTTTGTGGTTCGTTTGAGAGGTTACCAGTGGGAGATGAGGACCAGCAAGAGCTTTCAGGGCTGGCACCTTTAGTGTAGGAGCAATCGTTGGACGTTCGCAATGTTGGTGTTGAGCTCTGGCCAGATTGAGCAGGAGAGGCTGTGTACGTTGGAAGTTTTAGTAGGCTAAACAAGTTCAGAGCCCAAGTGTTTGTGGTTCGTTTGAGAGGTTACGAGTGGGAGATGAGGGCCAGCAAGAGCTTTCAGGGCTGGCGCCTTTAGTATGGGAGCAATCGCTGGACGTTCGCAATGTCGGTGTTGAGCTCTGGCCAGATTGAGCAGGAGAGGCTGTGTACGTTGGAAGTTTTCGTAGGCTAAACAAGTTCAGAGCCCAAGTGTTTGTGGTTCGTTTGAGAGGTTACCAGTGGGAGATGAGGACCAGCAAGAGCTTTCAGGGCTGGCACCTTTAGTGTAGGAGCAATCGCTGGACGTTCGCAATGTCGGTGTTGAGCTCTGGCCAGATTGAGCAGGAGAGGCTGTGTACGTTGGAAGTTTTAGTAGGCTAAACAAGTTCAGAGCCCAAGTGTTTGTGGTTCGTTTGAGAGGTTACCAGTGGGAGATGAGGACCAGCAAGAGCTTTCAGGGCTGGCACCTTTAGTGTAGGAGCAACCCCTGGACGTTTGCAATGTCGGTGTTGAGCTCTGGCCAGATTGAGCAGGAGAGGCTGTGTGCGTTGGAAGTTTTAGTAGGCTAAACAAGTTCAGAGCCCAAGTGTTTGTGGTTCGTTTGAGAGGTTACCAGTGGGAGATGAGGACCAGCAAGAGCTTTCAGGGCTGGCACCTTTAGTGTAGGAGCAATCCCTGGACGTTCGCAATGTCGGTGTTGAGCTCTGGCCAGATTGAGCAGGAGAGGCTGTGTACGTTGGAAGTTTTAGTAGGCTAAAAAAGTTCAGAGCCCAAGTGTTTGTGGTTCGTTTGAGAGGTTACCAGTGGGAGATGAGGACCAGCAAGAGCTTTCAGGGCTGGCACCTTTAGTGTAGGAGCAATCGCTGGACGTTCGCAATTTCGGTGTTGAGCTCTGGCCAGATTGAGCAGGAGAGGCTGTGTACGTTGGAAGTTTTAGTAGGCTAAACAAGTTCAGAGCCCAAGTGTTTGTGGTTCGTTTGAGAGGTTACCAGTGGGAGATGAGGACCAGCAAGAGCTTTCAGGGCTGGCACCTTTAGTGTAGGAGCAATCGCTGGACGTTCGCAATGTCGGTGTTGAGCTGTGGCCAGATTGAGCAGGAGAGGCTGTGTACGTTGGAAGTTTTAGTAGGCTAAACAAGTTCAGAGCCCAAGTGTTTGTGGTTCGTTTGAGAGGTTACCAGTGGGAGATGAGGACCAGCAAGAGCTTTCAGGGCTGGCACCTTTAGTGTAGGAGCAATCGCTGGACGTTCGCAATTTCGTTGGTGAATTTTGGCCAGATTGAGCAGGAGAGGCTGTGTGAGTTGGAAGTTTTAGTAGGCTAAACAAGTTCAGAGCCCAAGTGTTTGTGGTTCGTTTGAGAGGTTACCAGTGGGAGATGAGGACCAGCAAGAGCTTTCAGGGCTGGCACCTTTAGTGTAGGAGCAATCGCTGGACGTTCACAATGTCGGTGTTGAGCTCTGGCCAGATTGAGCAGGAGAGGCTGTGTACGTTGGAAGTTTTAGTAGGCTAAACAAGTTCAGAGCCCAAGTGTTTGTGGTTCGTTTGAGAGGTTACCAGTGGGAGATGAGGACCAGCAAGAGCTTTCAGGCTGGCACCTTTAGTGTAGGAGCAATCCCTGGACGTTCGCAATTTCGGTGTTGAGCTCTGGCCAGATTGAGCAGGAGAGGCTGTGTACGTTGGAAGTTTTAGTAGGCTAAACAAGTTCAGAGCCCAAGTGTTTGTGGTTCGTTTGAGAGGTTACCAGTGGGAGATGAGGACCAGCAAGAGCTTTCAGGGCTGGCACCTTTAGTGTAGGAGCAATCGCTGGACGTTCGCAATGTCGGTGTTGAGCTCTGGCCAGATTGAGCAGGAGAGGCTGTGTACGTTGGAAGTTTTAGTAGGCTAAACAAGTTCAGAGCCCAAGTGTTTGTGGTTCGTTTGAGAGGTTACCAGTGGGAGATGAGGACCAGCAAGAGCTTTCAGGGCTGGCACCTTTAGTGTAGGAGCAATCGCTGGACTTTCGTAATTTTGGTGTTGAGCTCTGGCCAGATTGAGCAGGAGAGGCTGTGTACATTGGAAGTTTTAGTAGGCTAAACAAGTTCAGAGCCCAAGTGTTTGTGGTTCGTTTGAGAGGTTACCAGTGGGAGATGAGGACCAGCAAGAGCTTTCAGGGCTGGCACCTTTAGTGTAGGAGCAATCGTTGGACGTTCGCAATGTTGGTGTTGAGCTCTGGCCAGATTGAGCAGGAGAGGCTGTGTACGTTGGAAGTTTTAGTAGGCTAAACAAGTTCAGAGCCCAAGTGTTTGTGGTTCGTTTGAGAGGTTACGAGTGGGAGATGAGGGCCAGCAAGAGCTTTCAGGGCTGGCGCCTTTAGTATGGGAGCAATCGCTGGACGTTCGCAATGTCGGTGTTGAGCTCTGGCCAGATTGAGCAGGAGAGGCTGTGTACGTTGGAAGTTTTAGTAGGCTAAACAAGTTCAGAGCCCAAGTGTTTGTGGTTCGTTTGAGAGGTTACCAGTGGGAGATGAGGACCAGCAAGAGCTTTCAGGGCTGGCACCTTTAGTGTAGGAGCAATCACTGGACGTTCGCAATGTCGGTGTTGAGCTCTGGCCAGATTGAGCAGGAGAGGCTGTGTACGTTGGAAGTTTTAGTAGGCTAAACAAGTTCAGAGCCCAAGTGTTTGTGGTTCGTTTGAGAGGTTACCAGTGGGAGATGAGGACCAGCAAGAGCTTTCAGGGCTGGCACCTTTAGTGTAGGAGCAATCCCTGGACGTTCGCAATGTCGGTGTTGAGCTCTGGCCAGATTGAGCAGGAGAGGCTGTGTACGTTGGAAGTTTTAGTAGGCGAAACAAGTTCAGAGCCCAAGTGTTTGTGGTTCGTTTGAGAGGTTACCAGTGGGAGATGAGGACCAGCAAGAGCTTTCAGGGCTGGCACCTTTAGTGTAGGAGCAATCGCTGGACGTTCGCAATGTCGGTGTTGAGCTCTGGCCAGATTGAGCAGGAGAGGCTGTGTACGTTGGAAGTTTTAGTAGGCTAAACAAGTTCGGAGCCCAAGTGTTTGTGGTTCGTTTGAGAGGTTACCAGTGGGAGATGAGGACCAGCAAGAGCTTTCAGGGCTGGCACCTTTAGTGTAGGAGCAATCGCTGGACGTTCGTAATTTCGTTGCTGAATTTTGGCCAGATTGAGCAGGGGAGGCTGTGTACGTTGGAAGTTTTAGTAGGCTAAACAAGTTCAGAGCCCAAGTGTTTGTGGTTCGTTTGAGAGGTTACCAGTGGGAGATGAGGAGCAGCAAGAGCTTTCAGGGCTGGCACCTTTAGTGTAGGAGCAATCGCTGGACGTTCGCAATGTCGGTGTTGAGCTCTGGCCAGATTGAGCAGGAGAGGCTGTGTACGTTGGAAGTTTTAGTAGGCGAAACAAGTTCAGAGCCCAAGTGTTTGTGGTTCGTTTGAGAGGTTACCAGTGGGAGATGAGGACCAGCAAGAGCTTTCAGGGCTGGCACCTTTAGTGTAGGAGCAATCGCTGGACGTTCGCAATGTCGGTGTTGAGCTCTGGCCAGATTGAGCAGGAGAGGCTGTGTACGTTGGAAGTTTTAGTAGGCTAAACAAGTTCAGAGCCCAAGTGTTTGTGGTTCGTTTGAGAGGTTACCAGTGGGAGATGAGGAGCAGCAAGAGCTTTCAGGGCTGGCACCTTTAGTGTAGGAGCAATCGCTGGACGTTCGCAATGTCGGTGTTGAGCTCTGGCCAGATTGAGCAGGAGAGGCTGTGTACATTGGAAGTTTTAGTAGGCTAAACAAGTTCAGAGCCCAAGTGTTTGTGGTTCGTTTGAGAGGTTACCAGTGGGAGATGAGGACCAGCAAGAGCTTTCAGGGCTGGCACCTTTAGTGTAGGAGCAATCGCTGGACGTTCGCAATGTCGGTGTTGAGCTCTGGCCAGATTGAGCAGGAGAGGCTGTGTACGTTGGAAGTTTTAGTAGGCTAAACAAGTTCAGAGCCCAAGTGTTTGCGGTTCGTTTGAGAGGTTACCAGTGGGAGATGAGGACCAGCAAGAGCTTTCAGGGCTGGCACCTTTAGTGTAGGAGCAATCGCTGGACGTTCGCAATGTCGGTGTTGAGCTCTGGCCAGATTGAGCAGGAGAGGCTGTGTACGTTGGAAGTTTTAGTAGGCTAAACAAGTTCAGAGCCCAAGTGTTTGTGGTTCGTTTGAGAGGTTACCAGTGGGAGATGAGGACCAGCAAGAGCTTTCAGGGCTGGCGCCTTTAGTGTAGGAGCAATCGCTGGACGTTCGCAATGTCGGTGTTGAGCTCTGGACAGATTGAGCAGGAGAAGCTGTGTACGTTGGAAGTTTTAGTAGGCTAAACAAGTTCAGAGCCCAAGTGTTTGTGGTTCGTTTGAGAGGTTACCAGTGGGAGATGAGGACCAGCAAGAGCTTTCAGAGCTGGCGCCTTTAGTGTAGGAGCAATCGCTGGACGTTCGCAATTTTGGTGTTGAGCTCTGGACAGATTGAGCAGGAGAAGCTGTGTACGTTGGAAGTTTTAGTAGGCTAAACAAGTTCAGAGCCCAAGTGTTTGTGGTTCGTTTGAGAGGTTACCAGTGGGAGATGAGGAGCAGCAAGAGCTTTCAGGGCTGGCACCTTTAGTGTAGGAGCAATCGCTGGACGTTCGCAATGTCGGTGTTGAGCTCTGGCCAGATTGAGCAGGAGAGGCTGTGTACTTTGGAAGTTTTAGTAGGCTAAACAAGTTCAGAGCCCAAGTGTTTGTGGTTCATTTGAGAGGTTACCAGTGGGAGATGAGGACCAGCAAGCGCTTTCAGGGCTGGCACCTTTAGTGTAGGAGCAATCGCTGGACGTTCGCAATGTCGGTGTTGAGCTCTGGCCAGATTGAGCAGGAGAGGCTGTGTACGTTGGAAGTTTTAGTAGGCTAAACAAGTTCAGAGCCCAAGTGTTTGTGGTTCGTTTGAGAGGTTACCAGTGGGAGATGAGGAGCAGCAAGAGCTTTCAGGGCTGGCACCTTTAGTGTAGGAGCAATCGCTGGACGTTCGCAATGTCGGTGTTGAGCTCTGGCCAGATTGAGCAGGAGAGGCTGTGTACGTTGGAAGTTTTAGTAGGCTAAACAAGTTCAGAGCCCAAGTGTTTGTGGTTCGTTTGAGAGGTTACCAGTGGGAGATGAGGACCAGCAAGAGCTTTCAGGGCTGGCACCTTTAGTGTAGGAGCAATCGCTGGACGTTCGCAATTTCGGTGTTGAGCTCTGGCCAGATTGAGCAGGAGAGGCTGTGTACGTTGGAAGTTTTAGTAGGCTAAACAAGTTCAGAGCCCAAGTGTTTGTGGTTCGTTTGAGAGGTTACCAGTGGGAGATGAGGACCAGCAAGAGCTTTCAGGGCTGGCGCCTTTAGTGTAGGAGCAATCGCTGGACGTTCGCAATTTTGGTGTTGAGCTCTGGCCAGATTGAGCAGGAGAGGCTGTGTGCGTTGGAAGTTTTAGTAGGCTAAACAAGTTCAGAGCCCAAGTGTTTGTGGTTCGTTTGAGAGGTTACCAGTGGGAGATGAGGACCAGCAAGAGCTTTCAGGGCTGGCACCTTTAGTGTAGGAGCAATCGCTGGACGTTCGCAATGTCGGTGTTGAGCTCTGGCCAGATTGAGCAGGAGAGGCTGTGTACGTTGGAAGTTTTAGTAGGCTAAACAAGTTCAGAGCCCAAGTGTTTGTGGTTCGTTTGAGAGGTTACCAGTGGGAGATGAGGACCAGCAAGAGCTTTCAGGGCTGGCACCTTTAGTGTAGGAGCAATCCCTGGACGTTCGCAATGTCGGTGTTGAGCTCTGGCCAGATTGAGCAGGAGAGGCTGTGTACGTTGGAAGTTTTAGTAGGCTAAACAAGTTCAGAGCCCAAGTGTTTGTGGTTCGTTTGAGAGGTTACCAGTGGGAGATGAGGACCAGCAAGAGCTTTCAGGGCTGGCACCTTTAGTGTAGGAGCAATCCCTGGACGTTCGCAATGTCGGTGTTGAGCTCTGGCCAGATTGAGCAGGAGAGGCTGTGTACGTTGGGAGTTTTAGTAGGCTAAACAAGTTCAGAGCCCAAGTGTTTGTGGTTCGTTTGAGAGGTTACCAGTGGGAGATGAGGACCAGCAAGAGCTTTCAGGGCTGGCACCTTTAGTGTAGGAGCAATCCCTGGACGTTCGCAATGTCGCTGTTGAGCTCTGGCCAGATTGAGCAGGAGAGGCTGCGTACGTTGGAAGTTTTAGTAGGCTAAACAAGTTCAGAGCCCAAGTGTTTGTGGTTCGTTTGAGAGGTTACCAGTGGGAGATGAGGACCAGCAAGAGCTTTCAGGGCTGGCACCTTTAGTGTAGGAGCAATCGCTGGACGTTCGCAATTTCGTTGGTGAATTTTGGCCAGATTGAGCAGGAGAGGCTGTGTACGTTGGAAGTTTTAGTAGGCTAAACAAGTTCAGAGCCCAAGTGTTTGTGGTTCGTTTGAGAGGTTACCAGTGGGAGATGAGGACCAGCAAGAGCTTTCAGGGCTGGCACCTTTAGTGTAGGAGCAATCGCTGGACGTTCGCAATGTCGGTGTTGAGCTCTGGCCAGATTGAGCAGGAGAGGCTGTGTACTTTGGAAGTTTTAGTAGGCTAAACAAGTTCAGAGCCCAAGTGTTTGTGGTTCATTTGAGAGGTTACCAGTGGGAGATGAGGACCAGCAAGAGCTTTCAGGGCTGGCACCTTTAGTGTAGGAGCAATCCCTGGACGTTCGCAATGTCGGTGTTGAGCTCTGGGCAGATTGAGCAGGAGAGGCTGTGTACGTTGGAAGTTTTAGTAGGCTAAACAAGTTCAGAGCCCAAGTGTTTGTGGTTCGTTTGAGAGGTTACCAGTGGGAGATGAGGACCAGCAAGAGCTTTCAGGGCTGGCACCTTTAGTGTAGGAGCAATCCCTGGACGTTCGCAATGTCGGTGTTGAGCTCTGGCCAGATTGAGCAGGAGAGGCTGTGTACGTTGGAAGTTTTAGTAGGCTAAACAAGTTCAGAGCCCAAGTGTTTGTGGTTCGTTTGAGAGGTTACCAGTGGGAGATGAGGACCAGCAAGAGCTTTCAGGGCTGGCACCTTTAGTGTAGGAGCAATCGCTGGACGTTCGCAATGTCGGTGTTGAGCTCTGGCCAGATTGAGCAGGAGAGGCTGTGTACGTTGGAAGTTTTAGTAGGCTAAACAAGTTCAGAGCCCAAGTGTTTGTGGTTCGTTTGAGAGGTTACCAGTGGGAGATGAGGACCAGCAAGAGCTTTCAGGGCTGGCGCCTTTAGTGTAGGAGCAATCGCTGGACGTTCGCAATTTTGGTGTTGAGCTCTGGCCAGATTGAGCAGGAGAGGCTGTGTACGTTGGAAGTTTTAGTAGGCTAAACAAGTTCAGAGCCCAAGTGTTTGTGGTTCGTTTGAGAGGTTACCAGTGGGAGATGAGGACCAGCAAGAGCTTTCAGGGCTGGCACCTTTAGTGTAGGAGCAATCGCTGGACGTTCGCAATGTCGGTGTTGAGCTCTGGCCAGATTGAGCAGGAGAGGCTGTGTACGTTGGAAGTTTTAGTAGGCTAAACAAGTTCAGAGCCCAAGTGTTTGTGGTTCGTTTGAGAGGTTACCAGTGGGAGATGAGGACCAGCAAGAGCTTTCAGGGCTGGCACCTTTAGTGTAGGAGCAATCCCTGGACGTTCGCAATGTCGGTGTTGAGCTCTGGCCAGATTGAGCAGGAGAGGCTGTGTACGTTGGAAGTTTTAGTAGGCTAAACAAGTTCAGAGCCCAAGTGTTTGTGGTTCGTTTGAGAGGTTACCAGTGGGAGATGAGGACCAGCAAGAGCTTTCAGGGCTGGCACCTTTAGTGTAGGAGCAATCCCTGGACGTTCGCAATGTCGGTGTTGAGCTCTGGCCAGATTGAGCAGGAGAGGCTGTGTACGTTGGGAGTTTTAGTAGGCTAAACAAGTTCAGAGCCCAAGTGTTTGTGGTTCGTTTGAGAGGTTACCAGTGGGAGATGAGGACCAGCAAGAGCTTTCAGGGCTGGCACCTTTAGTGTAGGAGCAATCCCTGGACGTTCGCAATGTCGCTGTTGAGCTCTGGCCAGATTGAGCAGGAGAGGCTGCGTACGTTGGAAGTTTTAGTAGGCTAAACAAGTTCAGAGCCCAAGTGTTTGTGGTTCGTTTGAGAGGTTACCAGTGGGAGATGAGGACCAGCAAGAGCTTTCAGGGCTGGCACCTTTAGTGTAGGAGCAATCGCTGGACGTTCGCAATTTCGTTGGTGAATTTTGGCCAGATTGAGCAGGAGAGGCTGTGTACGTTGGAAGTTTTAGTAGGCTAAACAAGTTCAGAGCCCAAGTGTTTGTGGTTCGTTTGAGAGGTTACCAGTGGGAGATGAGGACCAGCAAGAGCTTTCAGGGCTGGCACCTTTAGTGTAGGAGCAATCACTGGACGTTCGCAATGTCGGTGTTGAGCTCTGGCCAGATTGAGCAGGAGAGGCTGTGTACGTTGGAAGTTTTAGTAGGCTAAACAAGTTCAGAGCCCAAGTGTTTGTGGTTCGTTTGAGAGGTTACCAGTGGGAGATGAGGACCAGCAAGAGCTTTCAGGGCTGGCACCTTTAGTGTAGGAGCAATCGCTGGACGTTCGCAATGTCGGTGTTGAGCTCTGGCCAGATTGAGCAGGAGAGGCTGTGTACGTTGGAAGTTTTAGTAGGCGAAACAAGTTCAGAGCCCAAGTGTTTGTGGTTCGTTTGAGAGGTTACCAGTGGGAGATGAGGACCAGCAAGAGCTTTCAGGGCTGGCACCTTTAGTGTAGGAGCAATCGCTGGACGTTCGCAATGTCGGTGTTGAGCTCTGGCCAGATTGAGCAGGAGAGGCTGTGTACGTTGGAAGTTTTAGTAGGCTAAACAAGTTCAGAGCCCAAGTGTTTGTGGTTCGTTTGAGAGGTTACCAGTGGGAGATGAGGACCAGCAAGAGCTTTCAGGGCTGGCACCTTTAGTGTAGGAGCAATCGCTGGACGTTCGCAATGTCGGTGTTGAGCTCTGGCCAGATTGAGCAGGAGAGGCTGTGTACGTTGGAAGTTTTAGTAGGCTAAACAAGTTCAGAGCCCAAGTGTTTGTGGTTCGTTTGAGAGGTTACCAGTGGGAGATGAGGAGCAGCAAGAGCTTTCAGGGCTGGCACCTTTAGTGTAGGAGCAATCGCTGGACGTTCGCAATTTCGTTGGTGAATTTTGGCCAGATTGAGCAGGAGAGGCTGTGTACGTTGGAAGTTTTAGTAGGCTAAACAAGTTCAGAGCCCAAGTGTTTGTGGTTCGTTTGAGAGGTTACCAGTGGGAGATGAGGACCAGCAAGAGCTTTCAGGGCTGGCACCTTTAGTGTAGGAGTAATCCCTGGACGTTCGCAATTTCGGTGTTGAGCTCTGGCCAGATTGAGCAGGAGAGGCTGTGTACGTTGGAAGTTTTAGTAGGCTAAACAAGTTCAGAGCCCAAGTGTTTGTGGTTCGTTTGAGAGGTTACCAGTGGGAGATGAGGACCAGCAAGAGCTTTCAGGGCTGGCACCTTTAGTGTAGGAGTAATCGCAGGACGTTCACAATTTCGGTGTTGAGCTCTGGCCACACAATTTCGGTGTTGAGCTCTGGCCAGATTGAGCAGGAGAGGCTGTGTGCGTTGGAAGTTTTTAGTAGGCTAAACAAGTTCAGAGCCCAAGTGTTTGTGGTTCGTTTGAGAGGTTACCAGTGGGAGATGAGGACCAGCAAGAGCTTTCAGGGCTGGCACCTTTAGTGTAGGAGCAATCGCTGGACTTTGGTAATTTTGGTGTTGAGCTCTGGCCAGATTGAGCAGGAGAGGCTGTGTACATTGGAAGTTTTAGTAGGCTAAACAAGTTCAGAGCCCAAGTGTTTGTGGTTCGTTTGAGAGGTTACCAGTGGGAGATGAGGACCAGCAAGAGCTTTCAGGGCTGGCACCTTTAGTGTAGGAGCAATCGCTGGACGTTCGCAATGTCGGTGTTGAGCTCTGGCCAGATTGAGCAGGAGAGGCTGTGTACGTTGGAAGTTTTAGTAGGCTAAACAAGTTCAGAGCCCAAGTGTTTGTGGTTCGTTTGAGAGGTTACCAGTGGGAGATGAGGACCAGCAAGAGCTTTCAGGGCTGGCACCTTTAGTGTAGGAGTAATCGCAGGACGTTCACAATTTCGGTGTTGAGCTCTGGCCAGATTGAGCAGGAGAGGCTGTGTGCGTTGGAAGTTTTAGTAGGCTAAACAAGTTCAGAGCCCAAGTGTTTGTGGTTCGTTTGAGAGGTTACCAGTGGGAGATGAGGACCAGCAAGAGCTTTCAGGGCTGGCACCTTTAGTGTAGGAGCAATCGCTGGACTTTGGTAATTTTGGTGTTGAGCTCTGGCCAGATTGAGCAGGAGAGGCTGTGTACATTGGAAGTTTTAGTAGGCTAAACAAGTTCAGAGCCCAAGTGTTTGTGGTTTGTTTGAGAGGTTACCAGTGGGAGATGAGGACCAGCAAGAGCTTTCAGGGCTGGCACCTTTAGTGTCGGAGCAATCCCTGGAACGTTCGCAATGTCGGTGTTGAGCTCTGGCCAGATTGAGCAGGAGAGGCTGTGTACGTTGGGAGTTTTAGTAGGCTAAACAAGTTCAGAGCCCAAGTGTTTTGTGGTTCGTTTGAGAGGTTACCAGTGGGAGATGAGGACCAGCAAGAGCTTTCAGGGCTGGCACCTTTAGTGTAGGAGCAATCGCTGGACGTTCGCAATTTCGGTGTTGAGCTCTGGCCAGATTGAGCAGGAGAGGCTGTGTACGTTGGAAGTTTTAGTAGGCTAAACAAGTTCAGAGCCCAAGTGTTTGTGGTTCGTTTGAGAGGTTACCAGTGGGAGATGAGGACCAGCAAGAGCTTTCAGGGCTGGCACCTTTAGTGTAGGAGCAATCCCTGGACGTTCGTAATTTCGTTGGTGAATTTTGGGCAGATTGAGCAGGAGAGGCTGTGTACGTTGGAAGTTTTAGTAGGCTAAACAAGTTCAGAGCCCAAGTGTTTGTGGTTCGTTTGAGAGGTTACCAGTGGGAGATGAGGACCAGCAAGAGCTTTCAGGGCTGGCACCTTTAGTGTAGGAGCAATCGCTGGACGTTCGCAATGTCGGTGTTGAGCTCTGGCCAGATTGAGCAGGAGAGGCTGTGTACGTTGGAAGTTTTAGTAGGCTAAACAAGTTCAGAGGCCAAGTGTTTGTGGTTCGTTTGAGAGGTTACCAGTGGGAGATGAGGACCAGCAAGAGCTTTCAGGGCTGGCACCTTTAGTGTAGGAGCAATCGCTGGACGTTCGCAATTTTGGTGTTGAGCTCTGGCCAGATTGAGCAGGAGAGGCTGTGTAACGTTGGAAGTTTTAGTAGGCTAAACAAGTTCAGAGCCCAAGTGTTTGTGGTTCGTTTGAGAGGTTACCAGTGGGAGATGAGGACCAGCAAGAGCTTTCAGGGGCTGGCACCTTTAGTGTAGGAGCAATCGCTGGACGTTCGCAATGTCGGTGTTGAGCTCTGGCCAGATTGAGCAGGAGAGGCTGTGTACGTTGGAAGTTTTAGTAGGCTAAACAGTTCAGAGCCCAAGTGTTTGTGGTTCGTTTGAGAGGTTACCAGTGGGAGATGAGGAGCAGCAAGAGCTTTCAGGGCTGGCACCTTTAGTGTAGGAGCAATCGCTGGACGTTCGCAATTTCGTTGGTGAATTTTGGCCAGATTGAGCAGGAGAGGCTGTGTACGTTGGAAGTTTTAGTAGGCTAAACAAGTTCAGAGCCCAAGTGTTTTGTGGTTCGTTTGAGAGGTTACCAGTGGGAGATGAGGACCAGCAAGAGCTTTCAGGGCTGGCACCTTTAGTGTAGGAGTAATCCCTGGACGTTCGCAATTTCGGTGTTGAGCTCTGGCCAGATTGAGCAGGAGAGGCTGTGTACGTTGGAAGTTTTAGTAGGCTAAACAAGTTCAGAGCCCAAGTGTTTGTGGTTCGTTTGAGAGGTTACCAGTGGGAGATGAGGACCAGCAAGAGCTTTCAGGGCTGGCACCTTTAGTGTAGGAGTAATCGCAGGACGTTCACAATTTCGGTGTTGAGCTCTGGCCAGATTGAGCAGGAGAGGCTGTGTGCGTTGGAAGTTTTAGTAGGCTAAACAAGTTCAGAGCCCAAGTGTTTGTGGTTCGTTTGAGAGGTTCCCAGTGGGAGATGAGGACCAGCAAGAGCTTTCAGGGCTGGCACCTTTAGTGTAGGAGCAATCGCTGGACTTTGGTAATTTTGGTGTTGAGCTCTGGCCAGATTGAGCAGGAGAGGCTGTGTACATTGGAAGTTTTAGTAGGCTAAACAAGTTCAGAGCCCAAGTGTTTGTGGTTCGTTTGAGAGGTTACCAGTGGGAGATGAGGACCAGCAAGAGCTTTCAGGGCTGGCACCTTTAGTGTAGGAGCAATCGCTGGACGTTCGCAATGTCGGTGTTGAGCTCTGGCCAGATTGAGCAGGAGAGGCTGTGTACGTTGGAAGTTTTAGTAGGCTAAACAAGTTCAGAGCCCAAGTGTTTGTGGTTCGTTTGAGAGGTTACCAGTGGGAGATGAGGACCAGCAAGAGCTTTCAGGGCTGGCACCTTTAGTGTAGGAGTAATCGCAGGACGTTCACTAATTTCGGTGTTGAGCTCTGGCCAGATTGAGCAGGAGAGGCTGTGTGCGTTGGAAGTTTTAGTAGGCTAAACAAGTTCAGAGCCCAAGTGTTTGTGGTTCGTTTGAGAGGTTACCAGTGGGAGATGAGGACCAGCAAGAGCTTTCAGGGCTGGCACCTTTAGTGTAGGAGCAATCGCTGGACTTTGGTAATTTTGGTGTTGAGCTCTGGCCAGATTGAGCAGGAGAGGCTGTGTACATTGGAAGTTTTAGTAGGCTAAACAAGTTCAGAGCCCAAGTGTTTGTGGTTTGTTTTGAGAGGTTACCAGTGGGAGATGAGGACCAGCAAGAGCTTTCAGGGCTGGCACCTTTAGTGTAGGAGCAATCCCTGGACGTTCGCAATGTCGGTGTTGAGCTCTGGCCAGATTGAGCGGAGAGGCTGTGTACGTTGGGAGTTTTAGTAGGCTAAACAAGTTCAGAGCCCAAGTGTTTGTGGTTCGTTTGAGAGGTTACCAGTGGGAGATGAGGACCAGCAAGAGCTTTCAGGGCTGGCACCTTTAGTGTAGGAGCAATCGCTGGACGTTCGTAATTTCGTTGGTGAATTTTGGGCAGATTGAGCAGGAGAGGCTGTGTACGTTGGAAGTTTTAGTAGGCTAAACAAGTTCAGAGCCCAAGTGTTTGTGGTTCGTTTGAGAGGTTACCAGTGGGAGATGAGGACCAGCAAGAGCTTTCAGGGCTGGCACCTTTAGTGTAGGAGCAATCGCTGGACGTTCTCAATGTCGGTGTTGAGCTCTGGCCAGATTGAGCAGGAGAGGCTGTGTACGTTGGAAGTTTTAGTAGGCTAAACAAGTTCAGAGCCCAAGTGTTTGTGGTTCGTTTGAGAGGTTACCAGTGGGAGATGAGGACCAGCAAGAGCTTTCAGGGCTGGCACCTTTAGTGTAGGAGCAATCGCTGGACGTTCGCAATTTCGTTGGTGAATTTTGGCCAGATTGAGCAGGAGAGGCTGTGTACGTTGGAAGTTTTAGTAGGCGAAACAAGTTCAGAGCCCAAGTGTTTGTGGTTCGTTTGAGAGGTTACCAGTGGGAGATGAGGACCAGCAAGAGCTTTCAGGGCTGGCACCTTTAGTGTAGGAGCAATCGCTGGACGTTCGCAATTTCGGTGTTGAGCTCTGGCCAGATTGAGCAGGAGAGGCTGTGTACGTTGGAAGTTTTAGTAGGCTAAACAAGTTCAGAGCCCAAGTGTTTGTGGTTCGTTTGAGAGGTTACCAGTGGGAGATGAGGACCAGCAAGAGCTTTCAGGGCTGGCACCTTTAGTGAAGGAGCAATCGCTGGACGTTCGCAATTTCGGTGTTGAGCTCTGGCCAGATTGAGCAGGAGAGGTTGTGTACGTTGGAAGTTTTAGTAGGCTAAACAAGTTCAGAGCCCAAGTGTTTGTGGTTCGTTTGAGAGGTTACCAGTGGGAGATGAGGACCAGCAAGAGCTTTCAGGGCTGGCACCTTTAGTGTAGGAGCAATCCCTGGACGTTCGCAATTTCGGTGTTGAGCTCTGGCCAGATTGAGCAGGAGAGGCTGTGTACGTTGGAAGTTTTAGTAGGCTAAACAAGTTCAGAGCCCAAGTGTTTGTGGTTCGTTTGAGAGGTTACCAGTGGGAGATGAGGACCAGCAAGAGCTTTCAGGGCTGGCACCTTTAGTGTAGGAGTAATCGCTGGACGTTCGCAATGTCGGTTGTTGAGCTCTGGCCAGATTGAGCAGGAGAGGCTGTGTACGTTGGAAGTTTTAGTAGGCTAAACAAGTTCAGAGGCCCAAGTGTTTGTGGTTCGTTTGAGAGGTTACCAGTGGGAGATGAGGACCAGCAAGAGCTTTCAGGGCTGGCACCTTTAGTGTAGGAGCAATCGCTGGACGTTCACAATGTCGGTGTTGAGCTCTGGCCAGATTGAGCAGGAGAGGCTGTGTACGTTGGAAGTTTTAGTAGGCTAAACAAGTTCAGAGCCCAAGTGTTTGTGGTTCGTTTTGAGAGGTTACCAGTGGGAGATGAGGACCAGCAAGAGCTTTCAGCGCTGGCACCTTTAGTGTAGGAGCAATCGCTTGACGTTCGTAATTTCGTTGCTGAATTTTGGGCAGTTTGAGCAGGAGAGGCTGTGTACGTTGGAAGGATTTTCGTTCCCAAGTTTCGCAATGTCGGTGTTGAGCTCTGGCCAGATTGAGCAGGAGAGGCTGTGTACGTTGGAAGTTTTAGTAGGCTAAACAAGTTCAGAGCCCAAGTGTTTGTGGTTCGTTTGAGAGGTTACCAGTGGGAGATGAGGACCAGCAAGAGCTTTCAGGGCTGGCACCTTTAGTGTAGGAGCAATCCCTGGACGTTCGCAATTTCAGTGTTGAGCTCTGGGCCAGATTGAGCAGGAGAGGCTGTGTACGTTGGAAGTTTTAGTAGGCTAAACAAGTTCAGAGCCCAAGTGTTTGCGGTTCGTTTGAGAGGTTACCAGTGGGAGATGAGGACCAGCAAGAGCTTTCAGGGCTGGCACCTTTAGTGTAGGAGCAATCCCTGGACGTTCGCAATGTCGGTGTTGAGCTCTGGCCAGATTGAGCAGGAGAGGCTGTGTACGTTGGAAGTTTTAGTAGGCTAAACAAGTTCAGAGCCCAAGTGTTTGTGGTTCGTTTGAGAGGTTACCAGTGGGAGATGAGGACCAGCAAGAGCTTTCAGGGCTGGCACCTTTAGTGTAGGAGCAATCCCTGGACGTTCGCAATGTCGGTGTTGAGCTCTGGCCAGATTGAGCAGGAGAGGCTGTGTACGTTGGAAGTTTTAGTAGGCTAAACAAGTTCAGAGCCCAAGTGTTTGTGGTTCGTTTGAGAGGTTACCAGTGGGAGATGAGGACCAGCAAGAGCTTTCAGGGCTGGCACCTTTAGTGTAGGAGCAATCCCTGGACGTTCGCAATGTCGGTGTTGAGCTCTGGCCAGATTGAGCAGGAGAGGCTGTGTACGTTGGAAGTTTTAGTAGGCTAAACAAGTTCAGAGCCCAAGTGTTTGCGGTTCGTTTGAGAGGTTACCAGTGGGAGATGAGACCAGCAAGAGCTTTCAGGGCTGGCACCTTTAGTGTAGGAGCAATCCCTGGACGTTCGCAATGTCGGTGTTGAGCTCTGGCCAGATTGAGCAGGAGAGGCTGTGTACGTTGGAAGTTTTAGTAGGCTAAACAAGTTCAGAGCCCAAGTGTTTGTGGTTCGTTTGAGAGGTTACCAGTGGGAGATGAGGACCAGCAAGAGCTTTCAGGGCTGGCACCTTTAGTGTAGGAGCAATCCCTGGACGTTCGCAATGTCGGTGTTGAGCTCTGGCCAGATTGAGCAGGAGAGGCTGTGTACGTTGGAAGTTTTTAGTAGGCTAAACAAGTTCAGAGCCCAAGTGTTTGTGGTTCGTTTGAGAGGTTACCAGTGGGAGATGAGGACCAGCAAGAGCTTTCAGGGCTGGCACCTTTAGTGTAGGAGCAATCCCTGGACGTTCGCAATGTCGGTGTTGAGCTCTGGCCAGATTGAGCAGGAGAGGGCTGTGTACGTTGGAAGTTTTAGTAGGCTAAACAAGTTCAGAGCCCAAGTGTTTGTGGTTCGTTTGAGAGGTTACCAGTGGGAGATGAGGACCAGCAAGAGCTTTCAGGGCTGGCACCTTTAGTGTAGGGGCAATCCCTGGACGTTCGCAATGTCGGTGTTGAGCTCTGGCCAGATTGAGCAGGAGAGGCTGTGTACGTTGGAAGTTTTAGTAGGCTAAACAAGTTCAGAGCCCAAGTGTTTGTGGTTCGTTTGAGAGGTTACCAGTGGGAGATGAGGACCAGCAAGAGCTTTCAGGGGCTGGCACCTTTAGTGTAGGAGCAATCCCTGGACGTTCGCAATGTCGGTGTTGAGCTCTGGCCAGATTGAGCAGGAGAGGGCTGTGTACGTTGGAAGTTTTAGTAGGCTAAAACAAGTTCAGAGCCCAAGTGTTTGTGGTTCGTTTGAGAGGTTACCAGTGGGAGATGAGGACCAGCAAGAGCTTTCAGGGCTGGCACCTTTAGTGTAGGAGCATCCCTGGACGTTCGTAATTTCGTTGGTGAATTTTGGCCAGATTGAGCAGGAGAGGCTGTGTACGTTGGAAGTTTTAGTAGGCGAAACAAGTTCAGAGCCCAAGTGTTTGTGGTTCGTTTGAGAGGTTACCAGTGGGAGATGAGGACCAGCAAGAGCTTTCAGGGCTGGCACCTTTAGTGTAGGAGCAATCCCTGGACGTTCGCAATTTCGGTGTTGAGCTCTGGCCAGATTGAGCAGGAGAGGCTGTGTACGTTGGAAGTTTTAGTAGGCTAAAGAAGTTCAGAGCCCAAGTGTTTGTGGTTCGTTTGAGAGGTTACCAGTGGGAGATGAGGACCAGCAAGAGCTTTCAGGGCTGGCACCTTTAGTGTAGGAGCAATCCCTGGACGTTCGCAATTTCGGTGTTGAGCTCTGGCCGATTGAGCAGGAGAGGCTGTGTACGTTGGAAGTTTTAGTAGGCTAAACAAGTTCAGAGCCCAAGTGTTTGCGGTTCGTTTGAGAGGTTACCAGTGGGAGATGAGGACCAGCAAGAGCTTTCAGGGCTGGCACCTTTAGTGTAGGAGCAATCCCTGGACGTTCGCAATGTCGGTGTTGAGCTCTGGCCAGATTGAGCAGGAGAGGCTGTGTACGTTGGAAGTTTTAGTAGGCTAAACAAGTTCAGAGGCCAAGTGTTTGTGGTTCGTTTGAGAGGTTACCAAGTGGGAGATGAGGACCAGCAAGAGCTTTCAGGGCTGGCACCTTTAGTGTAGGAGCAATCCCTGGACGTTCGCAATTTCGGTGTTGAATTTTGGCCAGATTGAGCAGGAGAGGCTGTGTACGTTGGAAGTTTTAGTAGGCTAAACAAGTTCAGAGCCCAAGTGTTTGTGGTTCGTTTGAGAGGTTACCAGTGGGAGATGAGGACCAGCAAGAGCTTTCAGGGCTGGCACCTTTAGTGTAGGAGCAATCCCTGGACGTTCGCAATTTCGTTGGTGAATTTTGGCCAGATTGAGCAGGAGAGGCTGTGTACGTTGGAAGTTTTAGTAGGCTAAACAAGTTCAGAGCCCAAGTGTTTGTGGTTCGTTTGAGAGGTTACCAGTGGGAGATGAGGACCAGCAAGAGCTTTCAGGGCTGGCACCTTTAGTGTAGGAGCAATCCCTGGACGTTCGCAAATGTCGGTGTTGAGCTCTGGCCAGATTGAGCAGGAGAGGCTGTGTACGTTGGAAGTTTTAGTAGGCTAAACAAGTTCAGAGCCCAAGTGTTTGTGGTTCGTTTGAGAGGTTACCAGTGGGAGATGAGGACCAGCAAGAGCTTTCAGGGCTGGCACCTTTAGTGTAGGAGCAATCCCTGGACGTTCGCAATGTCGGTGTTGAGCTCTGGCCAGATTGAGCAGGAGAGGCTGTGTACGTTGGAAGTTTTAGTAGGCTAAACAAGTTCAGAGCCCAAGTGTTTGTGGTTCGTTTGAGAGGTTACCAGTGGGAGATGAGGACCAGCAAGAGCTTTCAGGGCTGGCACCTTTAGTGTAGGAGCAATCCCTGGACGTTCGCAATGTCGGTGTTGAGCTCTGGCCAGATTGAGCAGGAGAGGCTGTGTACATTGGAAGTTTTAGTAGGCTAAACAAGTTCAGAGCCCACGTGTTTGTGGTTCGTTTGAGAGGTTACCAGTGGGAGATGAGGACCAGCAAGAGCTTTCAGGGCTGGCACCTTTAGTGTAGGAGCAATCGCTGGACGTTCGCAATTTCGGTGTTGAGCTCTGGCCAGATTGAGCAGGAGAGGCTGTGTATGTTGGAAGTTTTAGTAGGCTAAACAAGTTCAGAGCCCAAGTGTTTGTGGTTCGTTTGAGAGGTTACCAGTGGGAGATGAGGACCAGCAAGAGCTTTCAGGGCTGGCACCTTTAGTGTAGGAGCAATCCCTGGACGTTCGCAATGTCGGTGTTGAGCTCTGGCCAGATTGAGCAGGAGAGGCTGTGTACGTTGGAAGTTTTAGTAGGCGAAACAAGTTCAGAGGCCAAGTGTTTGTGGTTCGTTTGAGAGGTTACCAGTGGGAGATGAGGACCAGCAAGAGCTTTCAGGGCTGGCACCTTTAGTGTAGGAGCAATCCCTGGACGTTCGTAATTTCGTTGGTGAATTTTGGCCAGATTGAGCAGGAGAGGCTGTGTACGTTGGAAGTTTTAGTAGGCTAAACAAGTTCAGAGCCCAAGTGTTTGTGGTTCGTTTGAGAGGTTACCAGTGGGAGATGAGGACCAGCAAGAGCTTTCAGGGCTGGCACCTTTAGTGTAGGAGCAATCCCTGGACGTTCGCAATTTCGGTGTTGAGCTCTGGCCAGATTGAGCAGGAGAGGCTGTGTATGTTGGAAGTTTTAGTAGGCTAAACAAGTTCAGAGCCCAAGTGTTTGTGGTTCGTTTGAGAGGTTACCAGTGGGAGATGAGGACCAGCAAGAGCTTTCAGGGCTGGCACCTTTAGTGTAGGAGCAATCGCTGGACGTTCGCAATGTCGGTGTTGAGCTCTGGCCAGATTGAGCAGGAGAGGCTGTGTACGTTGGAAGTTTTAGTAGGCGAAACAAGTTCAGAGCCCAAGTGTTTGTGGTTCGTTTGAGAGGTTACCAGTGGGAGATGAGGACCAGCAAGAGCTTTCAGGGCTGGCACCTTTAGTGTAGGAGCAATCCCTGGACGTTCGCAATTTCGGTGTTGAGGTCTGGCCAGATTGAGCAGGAGAGGCTGTGTACGTTGGAAGTTTTAGTAGGCTAAACAAGTTCAGAGCCCAAGTGTTTGTGGTTCGTTTGAGAGGTTACCAGTGGGAGATGAGGACCAGCAAGAGCTTTCAGGGCTGGCACCTTTAGTGTAGGAGCAATCCCTGGACGTTCGCAATTTCGGTGTTGAGCTCTGGCCAGATTGAGCAGGAGAGGCTGTGTACGTTGGAAGTTTTAGTAGGCTAAACAAGTTCAGAGCCCAAGTGTTTGTGGTTCGTTTGAGAGGTTACCAGTGGGAGATGAGGACCAGCAAGAGCTTTCAGGGCTGGCACCTTTAGTGTAGGAGCAATCCCTGGACGTTCGCAATGTCGGTGTTGAGCTCTGGCCAGATTGAGCAGGAGAGGCTGTGTACGTTGGAAGTTTTAGTAGGCTAAACAAGTTCAGAGCCCAAGTGTTTGTGGTTCGTTTGAGAGGTTACCAGTGGGAGATGAGGACCAGCAAGAGCTTTCAGGGCTGGCACCTTTAGTGTAGGAGCAATCCCTGGACGTTCGCAATGTCGGTGTTGAGCTCTGGCCAGATTGAGCAGGAGAGGCTGTGTACGTTGGAAGTTTTAGTAGGCTAAACAAGTTCAGAGCCCAAGTGTTTGTGGTTCGTTTGAGAGGTTACCAGTGGGAGATGAGGACCAGCAAGAGCTTTCAGGGCTGGCACCTTTAGTGTAGGAGCAATCCCTGGACGTTCGCAATTTCGGTGTTGAGCTCTGGCCAGATTGAGCAGGAGAGGCTGTGTACGTTGGAAGTTTTAGTAGGCTAAACAAGTTCAGAGCCCAAGTGTTTGTGGTTCGTTTGAGAGGTTACCAGTGGGAGATGAGGACCAGCAAGAGCTTTCAGGGCTGGCACCTTTAGTGTAGGAGCAATCCCTGGACGTTCGCAATTTCGGTGTTGAGCTCTGGCCAGATTGAGCAGGAGAGGCTGTGTACGTTGGAAGTTTTAGTAGGCTAAACAAGTTCAGAGCCCAAGTGTTTGTGGTTCGTTTGAGAGGTTACCAGTGGGAGATGAGGACCAGCAAGAGCTTTCAGGGCTGGCACCTTTAGTGTAGGAGCAATCCCTGGACGTTCGCAATGTCGGTGTTGAGCTCTGGCCAGATTGAGCAGGAGAGGCTGTGTATGTTGGAAGTTTTAGTAGGCTAAACAAGTTCAGAGCCCCAGTGTTTGTGGTTCGTTTGAGAGGTTACCAGTGGGAGATGAGCACCAGCAAGAGCTTTCAGGGCTGGCACCTTTAGTGTAGGAGCAATCCCTGGACGTTCGCAATTTCGGTGTTGAGCTCTGGCCAGATTGAGCAGGAGAGGCTGTGTACGTTGGAAGTTTTAGTAGGCTAAACAAGTTCAGAGGCCAAGTGTTTGTGGTTCGTTTGAGAGGTTACCAGTGGGAGATGAGGACCAGCAAGAGCTTTCAGGGCTGGCACCTTTAGTGTAGGAGCAATCCCTGGACGTTCGCAATTTCGGTGTTGAGCTCTGGCCAGATTGAGCAGGAGAGGCTGTGTACGTTGGAAGTTTTAGTAGGCTAAACAAGTTCAGAGCCCAAGTGTTTGTGGTTCGTTTGAGAGGTTACCAGTGGGAGATGAGGACCAGCAAGAGCTTTCAGGGCTGGCACCTTTAGTGTAGGAGCAATCCCTGGACGTTCGCAATGTCGGTGTTGAGCTCTGGCCAGATTGAGCAGGAGAGGCTGTGTACGTTGGAAGTTTTAGTAGGCTAAACAAGTTCAGAGGCCAAGTGTTTGTGGTTCGTTTGAGAGGTTACCAGTGGGAGATGAGGACCAGCAAGAGCTTTCAGGGCTGGCACCTTTAGTGTAGGAACAATCCCTGGACGTTCGCAATTTTGGTGTTGAGCTCTGGCCAGATTGAGCAGGAGAGGCTGTGTACGTTGGAAGTTTTAGTAGGCTAAACAAGTTCAGAGCCCAAGTGTTTGTGGTTCGTTTGAGAGGTTACCAGTGGGAGATGAGGACCAGCAAGAGCTTTCAGGGCTGGCACCTTTAGTGTAGGAGCAATCCCTGGACGTTCGCAATGTTGGTGTTGAGCTCTGGCCAGATTGAGCAGGAGAGGCTGTGTACGTTGGAAGTTTTAGTAGGCTAAACAAGTTCAGAGCCCAAGTGTTTGTGGTTCGTTTGAGAGGTTACCAGTGGGAGATGAGGACCAGCAAGAGCTTTCAGGGCTGGCACCTTTAGTGTAGGAGCAATCGCTGGACGTTCGCAATTTCGGTGTTGAGCTCTGGCCAGATTGAGCAGGAGAGGCTGTGTACGTTGGAAGTTTTAGTAGGCTAAACAAGTTCAGAGGCCAAGTGTTTGTGGTTCGTTTGAGAGGTTACCAGTGGGAGATGAGGACCAGCAAGAGCTTTCAGGGCTGGCACCTTTAGTGTAGGAGCAATCCCTGGACGTTCGCAATTTCGGTGTTGAGCTCTGGCCAGATTGAGCAGGAGAGGCTGTGTACATTGGAAGTTTTAGTAGGCTAAACAAGTTCAGAGCCCACGTGTTTGTGGTTCGTTTGAGAGGTTACCAGTGGAAGATGAGGACCAGCAAGAGCTTTCAGGGCTGGCACCTTTAGTGTAGGAGCAATCGCTGGACGTTCGCAATTTCGGTGTTGAGCTCTGGCCAGATTGAGCAGGAGAGGCTGTGTATGTTGGAAGTTTTAGTAGGCTAAACAAGTTCAGAGCCCAAGTGTTTGTGGTTCGTTTGAGAGGTTACCAGTGGGAGATGAGCACCAGCAAGAGCTTTCAGGGCTGGCACCTTTAGTGTAGGAGCAATCCCTGGACGTTCGCAATGTCGGTGTTGAGCTCTGGCCAGATTGAGCAGGAGAGGCTGTGTACATTGGAAGTTTTAGTAGGCTAAACAAGTTCAGAGCCCAAGTGTTTGTGGTTCGTTTGAGAGGTTACCAGTGGAAGATGAGGACCAGCAAGAGCTTTCAGGGCTGGCACCTTTAGTGTAGGAGCAATCCCTGGACGTTCGCAATTTCGGTGTTGAGCTCTGGCCAGATTGAGCAGGAGAGGCTGTGTATGTTGGAAGTTTTAGTAGGCTAAACAAGTTCAGAGCCCAAGTGTTTGTGGTTCGTTTGAGAGGTTACCAGTGGGAGATGAGGACCAGCAAGAGCTTTCAGGGCTGGCACCTTTAGTGTAGGAGCAATCCCTGGACGTTCGCAATGTCGGTGTTGAGCTCTGGCCAGATTGAGCAGGAGAGGCTGTGTACGTTGGAAGTTTTAGTAGGCTAAACAAGTTCAGAGGCCACCAAGTGTTTGTGGTTCGTTTGAGAGGTTACCAGTGGGAGATGAGGACCAGAAAGAGCTTTCAGGGCTGGCACCTTTAGTGTAGGAGCAATCCCTGGACGTTCGTAATTTCGTTGGTGAATTTTGGCCAGATTTAGCAGGAGAGGCTGTGTACGTTGGAAGTTTTAGTAGGCTAAACAAGTTCAGAGCCCAAGTGTTTGTGGTTCGTTTGAGAGGTTACCAGTGGGAGATGAGGACCAGCAAGAGCTTTCAGGGCTGGCACCTTTAGTGTAGGAGCAATCCCTGGACGTTCGCAATTTCGGTGTTGAGCTCTGGCCAGATTGAGCAGGAGAGGCTGTGTACGTTGGAAGTTTTAGTAGGCGAAACAAGTTCAGAGCCCAAGTGTTTGTGGTTCGTTTGAGAGGTTACCAGTGGGAGATGAGGACCAGCAAGAGCTTTCAGGGCTGGCACCTTTAGTGTAGGAGCAATCCCTGGACGTTCGCAATGTCGGTGTTGAGCTCTGGCCAGATTGAGCAGGAGAGGCTGTGTACGTTGGAAGTTTTAGTAGGCTAAACAAGTTCAGAGGCCAAGTGTTTGTGGTTCGTTTGAGAGGTTACCAGTGGGAGATGAGGACCAGCAAGAGCTTTCAGGGCTGGCACCTTTAGTGTAGGAGCAATCCCTGGACGTTCGCAATGTCGGTGTTGAGCTCTGGCCAGATTGAGCAGGAGAGGCTGTGTACGTTGGAAGTTTTAGTAGGCGAAACAAGTTCAGAGCCCAAGTGTTTGTGGTTCGTTTGAGAGGTTACCAGTGGGAGATGAGGACCAGCAAGAGCTTTCAGGGCTGGCACCTTTAGTGTAGGAGCAATCCCTGGACATTCGCAATTTCGGTGTTGAGCTCTGGCCAGATTGAGCAGGAGAGGCTGTGTACGTTGGAAGTTTTAGTAGGCTAAACAAGTTCAGAGCCCAAGTGTTTGTGGTTCGTTTGAGAGGTTACCAGTGGGAGATGAGGACCAGCAAGAGCTTTCAGGGCTGGCGCCTTTAGTGTAGGAGCAATCGCTAGACGTTCGTAATTTCGGTGTTGAGCTCTGGCCAGATTGAGCAGGAGAGGCTGTGTATGTTGGAAGTTTTAGTAGGCTAAACAAGTTCAGAGCCCACGTGTTTGTGGTTCGTTTGAGAGGTTACCAGTGGAAGATGAGGACCAGCAAGAGCTTTCAGGGCTGGCACCTTTAGTGTAGGAGCAATCGCTGGACGTTCGCAATTTCGGTGTTGAGCTCTGGCCAGATTGAGCAGGAGAGGCTGTGTATGTTGGAAGTTTTAGTAGGCTAAACAAGTTCAGAGCCCAAGTGTTTGTGGTTCGTTTGAGAGGTTACCAGTGGGAGATGAGCACCAGCAAGAGCTTTCAGGGCTGGCACCTTTAGTGTAGGAGCAATCCCTGGACGTTCGCAATGTCGGTGTTGAGCTCTGGCCAGATTGAGCAGGAGAGGCTGTGTACGTTGGAAGTTTTAGTAGGCTAAACAAGTTCAGAGGCCAAGTGTTTGTGGTTCGTTTGAGAGGTTACCAGTGGGAGATGAGGACCAGCAAGAGCTTTCAGGGCTGGCACCTTTAGTGTAGGAGCAATCGCTGGACGTTCGCAATTTCGGTGTTGAGCTCTGGCCAGATTGAGCAGGAGAGGCTGTGTACGTTGGAAGTTTTAGTAGGCTAAACAAGTTCAGAGGCCAAGTGTTTGTGGTTCGTTTGAGAGGTTACCAGTGGGAGATGAGGACCAGCAAGAGCTTTCAGGGCTGGCACCTTTAGTGTAGGAGCAATCCCTGGACGTTCGCAATTTCGGTGTTGAGCTCTGGCCAGATTGAGCAGGAGAGGATGTGTACGTTGGAAGTTTTAGTAGGCTAAACAAGTTCAGAGCCCAAGTGTTTGTGGTTCGTTTGAGAGGTTACCAGTGGGAGATGAGGACCAGCAAGAGCTTTCAGGGCTGGCACCTTTAGTGTAGGAGCAATCGCTGGACGTTCGCAATTTCGGTGTTGAGCTCTGGCCAGATTGAGCAGGAGAGGCTGTGTACGTTGGAAGTTTTAGTAGGCTAAACAAGTTCAGAGCCCAAGTGTTTGTGGTTCGTTTGAGAGGTTACCAGTGGGAGATGAGGACCAGCAAGAGCTTTCAGGGCTGGCACCTTTAGTGTAGGAGCAATCCCTGGACGTTCCCAATTTCGTTGGTGAATTTTGGCCAGATTGAGCAGGAGAGGCTGTGTACGTTGGAAGTTTTAGTAGGCTAAACAAGTTCAGAGCCCAAGTGTTTGTGGTTCGTTTGAGAGGTTACCAGTGGGAGATGAGGACCAGCAAGAGCTTTCAGGGCTGGCACCTTTAGTGTAGGAGCAATCCCTGGACGTTCGCAATTTCGGTGTTGAGCTCTGGCCAGATTGAGCAGGAGAGGCTGTGTACGTTGGAAGTTTTAGTAGGCTAAACAAGTTCAGAGCCCAAGTGTTTGTGGTTCGTTTGAGAGGTTACCAGTGGGAGATGAGGACCAGCAAGAGCTTTCAGGGCTGGCACCTTTAGTGTAGGAGCAATCGCTGGACGTTCGCAATTTCGGTGTTGAGCTCTGGCCAGATTGAGCAGGAGAGGCTGTGTATGTTGGAAGTTTTAGTAGGCTAAACAAGTTCAGAGCCCAAGTGTTTGTGGTTCGTTTGAGAGGTTACCAGTGGGAGATGAGGAGCAGCAAGAGCTTTCAGGGCTGGCACCTTTAGTGTAGGAGCAATCCCTGGACGTTCGCAATGTCGGTGTTGAGCTCTGGCCAGATTGAGCAGGAGAGGCTGTGTACGTTGGAAGTTTTAGTAGGCGAAACAAGTTCAGAGCCCAAGTGTTTGTGGTTCGTTTGAGAGGTTACCAGTGGGAGATGAGGACCAGCAAGAGCTTTCAGGGCTGGCACCTTTAGTGTAGGAGCGATCCCTGGACGTTCGCAATTTCGGTGTTGAGCTCTGGCCAGATTGAGCAGGAGAGGCTGTGTACGTTGGAAGTTTTAGTAGGCGAAACAAGTTCAGAGCCCAAGTGTTTGTGGTTCGTTTGAGAGGTTACCAGTGGGAGATGAGGACCAGCAAGAGCTTTCAGGGCTGGCACCTTTAGTGTAGGAGCAATCCCTGGACGTTCGCAATTTCGTTGGTGAATTTTGGCCAGATTGAGCAGGAGAGGCTGTGTACGTTGGAAATTTTAGTAGGCTAAACAAGTTCAGAGCCCAAGTGTTTGTGGTTCGTTTGAGAGGTTACCAGTGGGAGATGAGGACCAGCAAGAGCTTTCAGGGCTGGCACCTTTAGTGTAGGAGCAATCGCTGGACGTTCGCAATGTCGGTGTTGAGCTCTGGCCAGATTGAGCAGGAGAGGCTGTGTACGTTGGAAGTTTTAGTAGGCGAAACAAGTTCAGAGCCCAAGTGTTTGTGGTTCGTTTGAGAGGTTACCAGTGGGAGATGAGGACCAGCAAGAGCTTTCAGGGCTGGCACCTTTAGTGTAGGAGCAATCGCTGGACGTTCGCAATTTCGGTGTTGAGCTCTGGCCAGATTGAGCAGGAGAGGCTGTGTACGTTGGAAGTTTTAGTAGGCTAAACAAGTTCAGAGCCCAAGTGTTTGTGGTTCGTTTGAGAGGTTACCAGTGGGAGATGAGGACCAGCAAGAGCTTTCAGGGCTGGCACCTTTAGTGTAGGAGCAATCCCTGGACGTTCGCAATTTCGTTGGTGAATTTTGGCCAGATTGAGCAGGAGAGGCTGTGTACGTTGGAAGTTTTAGTAGGCTAAACAAGTTCAGAGCCCAAGTGTTTGTGGTTCGTTTGAGAGGTTACCAGTGGGAGATGAGGACCAGCAAGAGCTTTCAGGGCTGGCACCTTTAGTGTAGGAGCAATCCCTGGACGTTCGCAATTTCGTTGGTGAATTTTGGCCAGATTGAGCAGGAGAGGCTGTGTACGTTGGAAGTTTTGGTAGGCTAAACAAGTTCAGAGCCCAAGTGTTTGTGGTTCGTTTGAGAGGTTACCAGTGGGAGATGAGGACCAGCAAGAGCTTTCAGGGCTGGCACCTTTAGTGTAGGAGCAATCCCTGGACGTTCGCAATTTCGGTGTTGAGCTCTGGCCAGATTGAGCAGGAGAGGCTGTGTACGTTGGAAGTTTTAGTAGGCTAAACAAGTTCAGAGCCCAAGTGTTTGTGGTTCGTTTGAGAGGTTACCAGTGGGAGATGAGGACCAGCAAGAGCTTTCAGGGCTGGCACCTTTAGTGTAGGAGCAATCGCTGGACGTTCGCAATTTCGGTGTTGAGCTCTGGCCAGATTGAGCAGGAGAGGCTGTGTACGTTGGAAGTTTTAGTAGGCTAAACAAGTTCAGAGCCCAAGTGTTTGTGGTTCGTTTGAGAGGTTACCAGTGGGAGATGAGGACCAGCAAGAGCTTTCAGGGCTGGCACCTTTAGTGTAGGAGCAATCCCTGGACGTTCGCAATTTCGGTGTTGAGCTCTGGCCAGATTGAGCAGGAGAGGCTGTGTACATTGGAAGTTTTAGTAGGCTAAACAAGTTCAGAGCCCACGTGTTTGTGGTTCGTTTGAGAGGTTACCAGTGGAAGATGAGGACCAGCAAGAGCTTTCAGGGCTGGCACCTTTAGTGTAGGAGCAATCCCTGGACGTTCGCAATTTCGGTGTTGAGCTCTGGCCAGATTGAGCAGGAGAGGCTGTGTATGTTGGAAGTTTTAGTAGGCTAAACAAGTTCAGAGCCCAAGTGTTTGTGGTTCGTTTGAGAGGTTACCAGTGGGAGATGAGCACCAGCAAGAGCTTTCAGGGCTGGCACCTTTAGTGTAGGAGCAATCCCTGGACGTTCGCAATGTCGGTGTTGAGCTCTGGCCAGATTGAGCAGGAGAGGCTGTGTATGTTGGAAGTTTTAGTAGGCGAAACAAGTTCAGAGCCCAAGTGTTTGTGGTTCGTTTGAGAGGTTACCAGTGGGAGATGAGGACCAGCAAGAGCTTTCAGGGCTGGCACCTTTAGTGTAGGAGCAATCCCTGGACGTTCGCAATGTCGGTGTTGAGCTCTGGCCAGATTGAGCAGGAGAGGCTGTGTACGTTGGAAGTTTTAGTAGGCTAAACAAGTTCAGAGCCCACGTGTTTGTGGTTCGTTTGAGAGGTTACCAGTGGAAGATGAGGACCAGCAAGAGCTTTCAGGGCTGGCACCTTTAGTGTAGGAGCAATCGCTGGACGTTCGCAATTTCGGTGTTGAGCTCTGGCCAGATTGAGCAGGAGAGGCTGTGTATGTTGGAAGTTTTAGTAGGCTAAACAAGTTCAGAGCCCAAGTGTTTGTGGTTCGTTTGAGAGGTTACCAGTGGGAGATGAGCACCAGCAAGAGCTTTCAGGGCTGGCACCTTTAGTGTAGGAGCAATCCCTGGACGTTCGCAATGTCGGTGTTGAGCTCTGGCCAGATTGAGCAGGAGAGGCTGTGTACGTTGGAAGTTTTAGTAGGCTAAACAAGTTCAGAGCCCAAGTGTTTGTGGTTCGTTTGAGAGGTTACCAGTGGGAGATGAGGACCAGCAAGAGCTTTCAGGGCTGGCACCTTTAGTGTAGGAGCAATCCCTGGACGTTCGCAATTTCGGTGTTGAGCTCTGGCCAGATTGAGCAGGAGAGGCTGTGTACGTTGGAAGTTTTAGTAGGCTAAACAAGTTCAGAGCCCAAGTGTTTGTGGTTCGTTTGAGAGGTTACCAGTGGGAGATGAGGACCAGCAAGAGCTTTCAGGGCTGGCACCTTTAGTGTAGGAGCAATCCCTGGACGTTCGCAATTTCGTTGGTGAATTTTGGCCAGATTGAGCAGGAGAGGCTGTGTACGTTGGAAGTTTTAGTAGGCGAAACAAGTTCAGAGCCCAAGTGTTTGTGGTTCGTTTGAGAGGTTACCAGTGGGAGATGAGGACCAGCAAGAGCTTTCAGGGCTGGCACCTTTAGTGTAGGAGCAATCGCTGGACGTTCGCAATTTCGGTGTTGAGCTCTGGCCAGATTGAGCAGGAGAGGCTGTGTACGTTGGAAGTTTTAGTAGGCTAAACAAGTTCAGAGCCCAAGTGTTTGTGGTTCGTTTGAGAGGTTACCAGTGGGAGATGAGGACCAGCAAGAGCTTTCAGGGCTGGCACCTTTAGTGTAGGAGCAATCCCTGGACGTTCGCAATGTCGGTGTTGAGCTTTGGCCAGATTGAGCAGGAGAGGCTGTGTACGTTGGAAGTTTTAGTAGGCGAAAAAAGTTCAGAGCCCAAGTGTTTGTGGTTCGTTTGAGAGGTTACCAGTGGGAGATGAGGACCAGCAAGAGCTTTCAGGGCTGGCACCTTTAGTGTAGGAGCAATCCCTGGACGTTCGCAATTTCGGTGTTGAGCTCTGGCCAGATTGAGCAGGAGAGGCTGTGTACGTTGGAAGTTTTAGTAGGCTAAACAAGTTCAGAGCCCAAGTGTTTGTGGTTCGTTTGAGAGGTTACCAGTGGGAGATGAGGACCAGCAAGAGCTTTCAGGGCTGGCGCCTTTAGTGTAGGAGCAATCGCTAGACGTTCGCAATTTCGGTGTTGAGCTCTGGCCAGATTGAGCAGGAGAGGCTGTGTATGTTGGAAGTTTTAGTAGGCTAAACAAGTTCAGAGCCCAAGTGTTTGTGGTTCGTTTGAGAGGTTACCAGTGGGAGATGAGGACCAGCAAGAGCTTTCAGGGCTGGCACCTTTAGTGTAGGAGCAATCGCTGGACGTTCGCAATTTCGGTGTTGAGCTCTGGCCAGATTGAGCAGGAGAGGCTGTGTACGTTGGAAGTTTTAGTAGGCTAAACAAGTTCAGAGCCCAAGTGTTTGTGGTTCGTTTGAGAGGTTACCAGTGGGAGATGAGGACCAGCAAGAGCTTTCAGGGCTGGCACCTTTAGTGTAGGAGCAATCCCTGGACGTTCGCAATGTCGGTGTTGAGCTTTGGCCAGATTGAGCAGGAGAGGCTGTGTACGTTGGAAGTTTTAGTAGGCGAAAAAAGTTCAGAGCCCAAGTGTTTGTGGTTCGTTTGAGAGGTTACCAGTGGGAGATGAGGACCCAGCAAGAGCTTTCAGGGCTGGCACCTTTAGTGTAGGAGCAATCCCTGGACGTTCGCAATTTCGGTGTTGAGCTCTGGCCAGATTGAGCAGGAGAGGCTGTGTACGTTGGAAGTTTTAGTAGGCTAAACAAGTTCAGAGCCCAAGTGTTTGTGGTTCGTTTGAGAGGTTACCAGTGGGAGATGAGGACCAGCAAGAGCTTTCAGGGCTGGCGCCTTTAGTGTAGGAGCAATCGCTAGACGTTCGCAATTTCGGTGTTGAGCTCTGGCCAGATTGAGCAGGAGAGGCTGTGTATGTTGGAAGTTTTAGTAGGCTAAACAAGTTCAGAGCCCAAGTGTTTGTGGTTCGTTTGAGAGGTTACCAGTGGAGATGAGGACCAGCAAGAGCTTTCAGGGCTGGCACCTTTAGTGTAGGAGCAATCGCTGGACGTTCGCAATTTCGGTGTTGAGCTCTGGCCAGATTGAGCAGGAGAGGCTGTGTACGTTGGAAGTTTTAGTAGGCTAAACAAGTTCAGAGCCCAAGTGTTTGTGGTTCGTTTGAGAGGTTACCAGTGGAGATGAGGAGCAGCAAGAGCTTTCAGGGCTGGCACCTTTAGTGTAGGAGCAATCCCTGGACGTTCGCAATTTCGTTGGTGAATTTTGGCCAGATTGAGCAGGAGAGGCTGTGTACGTTGGAAGTTTTAGTAGGCGAAACAAGTTCAGAGCCCAAGTGTTTGTGGTTCGTTTGAGAGGTTACCAGTGGGAGATGAGGACCAGCAAGAGCTTTCAGGGCTGGCACCTTTAGTGTAGGAGCAATCGCTGGACGTTCGCAATTTCGGTGTTGAGCTCTGGCCAGATTGAGCAGGAGAGGCTGTGTACGTTGGAAGTTTTAGTAGGCTAAACAAGTTCAGAGCCCAAGTGTTTGTGGTTCGTTTGAGAGGTTACCAGTGGGAGATGAGGACCAGCAAGAGCTTTCAGGGCTGGCACCTTTAGTGTAGGAGCAATCCCTGGACGTTCGCAATGTCGGTGTTGAGCTTTGGCCAGATTGAGCAGGAGAGGCTGTGTACGTTGGAAGTTTTAGTAGGCGAAAAAAGTTCAGAGCCCAAGTGTTTGTGGTTCGTTTGAGAGGTTACCAGTGGAGATGAGGACCAGCAAGAGCTTTCAGGGCTGGCACCTTTAGTGTAGGAGCAATCCCTGGACGTTCGCAATTTCGGTGTTGAGCTCTGGCCAGATTGAGCAGGAGAGGCTGTGTACGTTGGAAGTTTTAGTAGGCTAAACAAGTTCAGAGCCCAAGTGTTTGTGGTTCGTTTGAGAGGTTACCAGTGGGAGATGAGGACCAGCAAGAGCTTTCAGGGCTGGCGCCTTTAGTGTAGGAGCAATCGCTAGACGTTCGCAATTTCGTGTTGAGCTCTGGCCAGATTGAGCAGGAGAGGCTGTGTATGTTGGAAGTTTTAGTAGGCTAAACAAGTTCAGAGCCCAAGTGTTTGTGGTTCGTTTGAGAGGTTACCAGTGGGAGATGAGGACCAGCAAGAGCTTTCAGGGCTGGCACCTTTAGTGTAGGAGCAATCGCTGGACGTTCGCAATTTCGGTGTTGAGCTCTGGCCAGATTGAGCAGGAGAGGCTGTGTACGTTGGAAGTTTTAGTAGGCTAAACAAGTTCAGAGCCCAAGTGTTTGTGGTTCGTTTGAGAGGTTACCAGTGGGAGATGAGGACCAGCAAGAGCTTTCAGGGCTGGCACCTTTAGTGTAGGAGCAATCCCTGGACGTTCGCAATGTCGGTGTTGAGCTTTGGCCAGATTGAGCAGGAGAGGCTGTGTACGTTGGAAGTTTTAGTAGGCGAAAAAAGTTCAGAGCCCAAGTGTTTGTGGTTCGTTTGAGAGGTTACCAGTGGGAGATGAGGACCAGCAAGAGCTTTCAGGGCTGGCACCTTAGTGTAGGAGCAATCCTGGACGTTCGCAATTTCGGTGTTGAGCTCTGGCCAGATTGAGCAGGAGAGGCTGTGTACGTTGGAAGTTTTAGTAGGCTAAACAAGTTCAGAGCCCAAGTGTTTGTGGTTCGTTTGAGAGGTTACCAGTGGGAGATGAGGACCAGCAAGAGCTTTCAGGGCTGGCGCCTTTAGTGTAGGAGCAATCGCTAGACGTTCGCAATTTCGGTGTTGAGCTCTGGCCAGATTGAGCAGGAGAGGCTGTGTATGTTGGAAGTTTTAGTAGGCTAAACAAGTTCAGAGCCCAAGTGTTTGTGGTTCGTTTGAGAGGTTACCAGTGGGAGATGAGGACCAGCAAGAGCTTTCAGGGCTGGCACCTTTAGTGTAGGAGCAATCGCTGGACGTTCGCAATTTTCGGTGTTGAGCTCTGGCCAGATTGAGCAGGAGAGGCTGTGTACGTTGGAAGTTTTAGTAGGCTAAACAAGTTCAGAGCCCAAGTGTTTGTGGTTCGTTTGAGAGGTTACCAGTGGGAGATGAGGAGCAGCAAGAGCTTTCAGGGCTGGCACCTTCAGTGTAGGAGCAATCCCTGGACGTTCGCAATGTCGGTGTTGAGCTCTGGCCAGATTGAGCAGGAGAGGCTGTGTACGTTGGAAGTTTTAGTAGGCGAAACAAGTTCAGAGGCCAAGTGTTTGTGGTTCGTTTGAGAGGTTACCAGTGGGAGATGAGGACCAGCAAGAGCTTTCAGGGCTGGCACCTTTAGTGTAGGAGCAATCGCTGGACGTTCGCAATGTTGGTGTTGAGCTCTGGCCAGATTTGAGCAGGAGAGGCTGTGTACGTTGGAAGTTTTAGTAGGCGAAACAAGTTCAGAGCCCAAGTGTTTGTGGTTCGTTTGAGAGGTTACCAGTGGGAGATGAGGACCAGCAAGAGCTTTCAGGGCTGGCACCTTTAGTGTAGGAGCAATCGCTGGACGTTCGCAATTTCGGTGTTGAGCTCTGGCCAGATTGAGCAGGAGAGGCTGTGTACGTTGGAAGTTTTAGTAGGCTAAACAAGTTCAGAGCCCAAGTGTTTGTGGTTCGTTTGAGAGGTTACCAGTGGGAGATGAGGACCAGCAAGAGCTTTCAGGGGCTGGCACCTTTAGTGTAGGAGCAATCCCTGGACGTTCGCAATTTCGTTGGTGAATTTTGGCCAGATTGAGCAGGAGAGGCTGTGTACGTTGGAAGTTTTAGTAGGCTAAACCAAGTTCAGAGCCCAAGTGTTTGTGGTTCGTTTGAGAGGTTACCAGTGGGAGATGAGGACCAGCAAGAGCTTTCAGGGCTGGCACCTTTAGTGTAGGAGCAATCCCTGGACGTTCGCAATTTCGTTGGTGAATTTTGGCCAGATTGAGCAGGAGAGGCTGTGTACGTTGGAAGTTTTAGTAGGCTAAACAAGTTCAGAGCCCAAGTGTTTGTGGTTCGTTTGAGAGGTTACCAGTGGGAGATGAGGACCAGCAAGAGCTTTCAGGGCTGGCACCTTTAGTGTAGGAGCAATCGCTGGACGTTCGCAATGTTGGTGTTGAGCTCTGGCCAGATTGAGCAGGAGAGGCTGTGTACGTTGGAAGTTTTAGTAGGCTAAACAAGTTCAGAGCCCAAGTGTTTGTGGTTCGTTTGAGAGGTTACCAGTGGGAGATGAGGACCAGCAAGAGCTTTCAGGGCTGGCACCTTTAGTGTAGGAGCAATCGCTGGACGTTCGCAATTTCGGTGTTGAGCTCTGGCCAGATTGAGCAGGAGAGGCTGTGTACGTTGGAAGTTTTAGTAGGCTAAACAAGTTCAGAGCCCAAGTGTTTGTGGTTCGTTTGAGAGGTTACCAGTGGGAGATGAGGACCAGCAAGAGCTTTCAGGGCTGGCACCTTTAGTGTAGGAGCAATCCCTGGACGTTCGCAATGTCGGTGTTGAGCTCTGGCCAGATTGAGCAGGAGAGGCTGTGTACGTTGGAAGTTTTAGTAGGCTAAAACAAGTTCAGAGCCCAAGTGTTTGTGGTTCGTTTGAGAGGTTACCAGTGGGAGATGAGGACCAGCAAGAGCTTTCAGGGCTGGCACCTTTAGTGTAGGAGCAATCCCTGGACGTTCGCAATTTCGGTGTTGAGCTCTGGCCAGATTGAGCAGGAGAGGCTGTGTACGTTGGAAGTTTTAGTAGGCTAAACAAGTTCAGAGCCCAAGTGTTTGTGGTTCGTTTGAGAGGTTACCAGTGGGAGATGAGGACCAGCAAGAGCTTTCAGGGCTGGCACCTTTAGTGTAGGGAGCAATCCCTGGACGTTCGCAATTTCGTTGGTGAATTTTGGCCAGATTGAGCAGGAGAGGCTGTGTACGTTGGAAATTTTAGTAGGCTAAAACAAGTTCAGAGCCCAAGTGTTTGTGGTTCGTTTGAGAGGTTACCAGTGGGAGATGAGGACCAGCAAGAGCTTTCAGGGCTGGCACCTTTACTGTAGGAGCAATCGCTGGACGTTCGCAATGTCGGTGTTGAGCTCTGGCCAGATTGAGCAGGAGAGGCTGTGTACGTTGGAAGTTTTAGTAGGCGAAACAAGTTCAGAGCCCAAGTGTTTGTGGTTCGTTTGAGAGGTTACCAGTGGGAGATGAGACCAGCAAGAGCTTTCAGGGCTGGCACCTTTAGTGTAGGAGCAAATCGCTGGACGTTCGCAATTTCGGTGTTGAGCTCTGGCCAGATTGAGCAGGAGAGGCTGTGTACGTTGGAAGTTTTAGTAGGCTAAACAAGTTCAGAGCCCAAGTGTTTGTGGTTCGTTTGAGAGGTTACCAGTGGGAGATGAGGACCAGCAAGAGCTTTCAGGGCTGGCACCTTTAGTGTAGGAGCAATCCCTGGACGTTCGCAATTTCGTTGGTGAATTTTGGCCAGATTGAGCAGGAGAGGCTGTGTAACGTTGGAAGTTTAAGTAGGCGAAAAAAGTTCAGAGCCCAAGTGTTTGTGGTTCGTTTGAGAGGTTACCAGTGGGAGATGAGGACCAGCAAGAGCTTTCAGGGCTGGCACCTTTAGTGTAGGAGCAATCCCTGGACGTTCGCAATTTCGGTGTTGAGCTCTGGCCAGATTGAGCAGGAGAGGCTGTGTACGTTGGAAGTTTTAGTAGGCTAAACAAGTTCAGAGCCCAAGTGTTTGTGGTTCGTTTGAGAGGTTACCAGTGGGAGATGAGGACCAGCAAGAGCTTTCAGGGCTGGCGCCTTTAGTGTAGGAGCAATCGCTAGACGTTCGCAATTTCGGTGTTGAGCTCTGGCCAGATTGAGCAGGAGAGGCTGTGTATGTTGGAAGTTTTAGTAGGCTAAACAAGTTCAGAGCCCAAGTGTTTGTGGTTCGTTTGAGAGGTTACCAGTGGGAGATGAGGACCAGCAAGAGCTTTCAGGGCTGGCACCTTTAGTGTAGGAGCAATCGCTGGACGTTCGCAATTTCGGTGTTGAGCTCTGGCCAGATTGAGCAGGAGAGGCTGTGTACGTTGGAAGTTTTAGTAGGCTAAACAAGTTCAGAGCCCAAGTGTTTGTGGTTCGTTTGAGAGGTTACCAGTGGGAGATGAGGAGCAGCAAGAGCTTTCAGGGCTGGCACCTTCAGTGTAGGAGCAATCCCTGGACGTTCGCAATGTCGGTGTTGAGCTCTGGCCAGATTGAGCAGGAGAGGCTGTGTACGTTGGAAGTTTTAGTAGGCGAAACAAGTTCAGAGGCCAAGTGTTTGTGGTTCGTTTGAGAGGTTACCAGTGGGAGATGAGGACCAGCAAGAGCTTTCAGGGCTGGCACCTTTAGTGTAGGAGCAATCGCTGGACGTTCGCAATGTTGGTGTTGAGCTCTGGCCAGATTGAGCAGGAGAGGCTGTGTACGTTGGAAGTTTTAGTAGGCGAAACAAGTTCAGAGCCAAGTGTTTGTGGTTCGTTTGAGAGGTTACCAGTGGGAGATGAGGACCAGCAAGAGCTTTCAGGGCTGGCACCTTTAGTGTAGGAGCAATCGCTGGACGTTCGCAATTTCGGTGTTGAGCTCTGGCCAGATTGAGCAGGAGAGGCTGTGTACGTTGGAAGTTTTAGTAGGCTAAACAAGTTCAGAGCCCAAGTGTTTGTGGTTCGTTTGAGAGGTTACCAGTGGGAGATGAGGACCAGCACGAGCTTTCAGGGCTGGCACCTTTAGTGTAGGAGCAATCCCTGGACGTTCGCAATTTCGTTGTGAATTTTGGCCAGATTGAGCAGGAGAGGCTGTGTACGTTGGAAGTTTTAGTAGGCTAAACAAGTTCAGAGCCCAAGTGTTTGTGGTTCGTTTGAGAGGTTACCAGTGGGAGATGAGGACCAGCAAGAGCTTTCAGGGCTGGCACCTTTAGTGTAGGAGCAATCCCTGGACGTTCGCAATGTCGGTGTTGAGCTCTGGCCAGATTGAGCAGGAGAGGCTGTGTACGTTGGAAGTTTTAGTAGGCTAAACAAGTTCAGAGCCCAAGTGTTTGTGGTTCGTTTGAGAGGTTACCAGTGGGAGATGAGGACCAGCAAGAGCTTTCAGGGCTGGCACCTTTAGTGTAGGAGCAATCGCTGGACGTTCGCAATGTTGGTGTTGAGCTCTGGCCAGATTGAGCAGGAGAGGCTGTGTACGTTGGAAGTTTTAGTAGGCTAAACAAGTTCAGAGCCCAAGTGTTTGTGGTTCGTTTGAGAGGTTACCAGTGGGAGATGAGGACCAGCAAGAGCTTTCAGGGCTGGCACCTTTAGTGTAGGAGCAATCGCTGGACGTTCGCAATTTCGGTGTTGAGCTCTGGCCAGATTGAGCAGGAGAGGCTGTGTACGTTGGAAGTTTTAGTAGGCTAAACAAGTTCAGAGCCCAAGTGTTTGTGGTTCGTTTGAGAGGTTACCAGTGGGAGATGAGGACCAGCAAGAGCTTTCAGGGCTGGCACCTTTAGTGTAGGAGCAATCCCTGGACGTTCGCAATGTCGGTGTTGAGCTCTGGCCAGATTGAGCAGGAGAGGCTGTGTACGTTGGAAGTTTTAGTAGGCTAAACAAGTTCAGAGCCCAAGTGTTTGTGGTTCGTTTGAGAGGTTACCAGTGGGAGATGAGGACCAGCAAGAGCTTTCAGGGCTGGCACCTTTAGTGTAGGAGCAATCCCTGACGTTCGCAATTTCGGTGTTGAGCTCTGGCCAGATTGAGCAGGAGAGGCTGTGTACGTTGGAAGTTTTAGTAGGCTAAACAAGTTCAGAGCCCAAGTGTTTGTGGTTCGTTTGAGAGGTTACCAGTGGGAGATGAGGACCAGCAAGAGCTTTCAGGGCTGGCACCTTTAGTGTAGGAGCAATCCTGGACGTTCGCAATTTCGTTGGTGAATTTTGGCCAGATTGAGCAGGAGAGGCTGTGTACGTTGGAAATTTTAGTAGGCTAAACAAGTTCAGAGCCCAAGTGTTTGTGGTTCGTTTGAGAGGTTACCAGTGGGAGATGAGGACCAGCAAGAGCTTTCAGGGCTGGCACCTTTACTGTAGGAGCAATCGCTGGACGTTCGCAATGTCGGTGTTGAGCTCTGGCCAGATTGAGCAGGAGAGGCTGTGTACGTTGGAAGTTTTAGTAGGCGAAACAAGTTCAGAGCCCAAGTGTTTGTGGTTCGTTTGAGAGGTTACCAGTGGGAGATGAGGACCAGCAAGAGCTTTCAGGGCTGGCACCTTTAGTGTAGGAGCAATCGCTGGACGTTCGCAATTTCGGTGTTGAGCTCTGGCCAGATTGAGCAGGAGAGGCTGTGTACGTTGGAAGTTTTAGTAGGCTAAACAAGTTCAGAGCCCAAGTGTTTGTGGTTCGTTTGAGAGGTTACCAGTGGGAGATGAGGACCAGCAAGAGCTTTCAGGGCTGGCACCTTTAGTGTAGGAGCAATCCCTGGACGTTCGCAATTTCGTTGTTGAATTTTGGCCAGATTGAGCAGGAGAGGCTGTGTACGTTGGAAGTTTTAGTAGGCTAAACAAGTTCAGAGCCCAAGTGTTTGTGGTTCGTTTGAGAGGTTACCAGTGGGAGATGAGGACCAGCAAGAGCTTTCAGGGCTGGCACCTTTAGTGTAGGAGCAATCCCTGGACGTTCGCAATTTCGTTGGTGAATTTTGGCCAGATTGAGCAGGAGAGGCTGTGTACGTTGGAAGTTTTAGTAGGCTAAACAAGTTCAGAGCCCAAGTGTTTGTGGTTCGTTTGAGAGGTTACCAGTGGGAGATGAGGACCAGCAAGAGCTTTCAGGGCTGGCACCTTTAGTGTAGGAGCAATCCCTGGACGTTCGCAATTTCGGTGTTGAGCTCTGGCCAGATTGAGCAGGAGAGGCTGTGTACGTTGGAAGTTTTAGTAGGCTAAACAAGTTCAGAGGCCAAGTGTTTGTGGTTCGTTTGAGAGGTTACCAGTGGGGAGATGAGGACCAGCAAGAGCTTTCAGGGCTGGCACCTTTAGTGTAGGAGCAATCCCTGGACGTTCGCAATTTCGTTGGTGAATTTTGGCCAGATTGAGCAGGAGAGGCTGTGTACGTTGGAAGTTTTAGTAGGCTAAACAAGTTCAGAGCCCAAGTGTTTGTGGTTCATTTGAGAGGTTACCAGTGGGAGATGAGGACCAGCAAGAGCTTTCAGAGCTGGCACCTTTAGTGTAGGAGCAATCGCTGACGTTCGCAATGTCGGTGTTGAGCTCTGGCCAGATTGAGCAGGAGAGGCTGTGTACGTTGGAAGTTTTAGTAGGCTAAACAAGTTCAGAGCCCAAGTGTTTGTGGTTCGTTTGAGAGGTTACCAGTGGGAGATGAGGACCAGCAAGAGCTTTCAGGGCTGGCACCTTTAGTGTAGGAGCAATCCCTGGACGTTCGCAATGTCGGTGTTGAGCTCTGGCCAGATTGAGCAGGAGAGGCTGTGTACGTTGGAAGTTTTAGTAGGCTAAAGAAGTTCAGAGGCCAAGTGTTTGTGGTTCGTTTGAGAGGTTACCAGTGGGAGATGAGGACCAGCAAGAGCTTTCAGGGCTGGCACCTTTAGTGTAGGAGCAATCCCTAGGACGTTCGCAATTTCGGTGTTGAGCTCTGGCCAGATTGAGCAGGAGAGGCTGTGTACGTTGGAAGTTTTAGTAGGCTAAACAAGTTCAGAGCCCAAGTGTTTGTGGTTCGTTTGAGAGGTTACCAGTGGGAGATGAGGACCAGCAAGAGCTTTCAGGGCTGGCACCTTTAGTGTAGGAGCAATCCCTGGACGTTCGCAATGTCGGTGTTGAGCTCTGGCCAGATTGAGCAGGAGAGGCTGTGTACGTTGGAAGTTTTAGTAGGCTAAACAAGTTCAGAGCCCAAGTGTTTGTGGTTCGTTTGAGAGGTTACCAGTGGGAGATGAGGACCAGCAAGAGCTTTCAGGGCTGGCACCTTTAGTGTAGGAGCAATCCCTGGACATTCGCAATTTCGTTGGTGAATTTTGGCCAGATTGAGCAGGAGAGGCTGTGTACGTTGGAAGTTTTAGTAGGCTAAACAAGTTCAGAGCCCAAGTGTTTGTGGTTCGTTTGAGAGGTTACCAGTGGGAGATGAGGACCAGCAAGAGCTTTCAGGGCTGGCACCTTTACTGTAGGAGCAATCGCTGGACGTTCGCAATGTCGGTGTTGAGCTCTGGCCAGATTGAGCAGGAGAGGCTGTGTACGTTGGAAGTTTTAGTAGGCGAAACAAGTTCAGAGCCCAAGTGTTTGTGGTTCGTTTGAGAGGTTACCAGTGGGAGATGAGGACCAGCAAGAGCTTTCAGGGCTGGCACCTTTAGTGTAGGAGCAATCGCTGGACGTTCGCAATTTCGGTGTTGAGCTCTGGCCAGATTGAGCAGGAGAGGCTGTGTACGTTGGAAGTTTTAGTAGGCTAAACAAGTTCAGAGCCCAAGTGTTTGTGGTTCGTTTGAGAGGTTACCAGTGGGAGATGAGGACCAGCAAGAGCTTTCAGGGCTGGCACCTTTAGTGTAGGAGCAATCCCTGGACGTTCGCAATTTCGTTGGTGAATTTTGGCCAGATTGAGCAGGAGAGGCTGTGTACGTTGGAAGTTTTAGTAGGCTAAACAAGTTCAGAGCCCAAGTGTTTGTGGTTCGTTTGAGAGGTTACCAGTGGGAGATGAGGACCAGCAAGAGCTTTCAGGGCTGGCACCTTTAGTGTAGGAGCAATCCCTGGACGTTCGCAATTTCGTTGGTGAATTTTGGCCAGATTGAGCAGGAGAGGCTGTGTACGTTGGAAGTTTTAGTAGGCTAAACAAGTTCAGAGCCCAAGTGTTTGTGGTTCGTTTGAGAGGTTACCAGTGGGAGATGAGGACCAGCAAGAGCTTTCAGGGCTGGCACCTTTAGTGTAGGAGCAATCCCTGGACGTTCGCAATTTCGGTGTTGAGCTCTGGCCAGATTGAGCAGGAGAGGCTGTGTACGTTGGAAGTTTTAGTAGGCTAAACAAGTTCAGAGCCCAAGTGTTTGTGGTTCGTTTGAGAGGTTACCAGTGGGAGATGAGGACCAGCAAGAGCTTTCAGGGCTGGCACCTTTAGTGTAGGAGCAATCCCTGGACGTTCGCAATTTCGTTGGTGAATTTTGGCCAGATTGAGCAGGAGAGGCTGTGTACGTTGGAAGTTTTAGTAGGCTAAACAAGTTCAGAGCCCAAGTGTTTGTGGTTCATTTGACAGGTTACCAGTGGGAGATGAGGACCAGCAAGAGCTTTCAGAGCTGGCACCTTTAGTGTAGGAGCAATCGCTGGACGTTCGCAATGTCGGTGTTGAGCTCTGGCCAGATTGAGCAGGAGAGGCTGTGTACGTTGGAAGTTTTAGTAGGCTAAACAAGTTCAGAGCCCAAGTGTTTGTGGTTCGTTTGAGAGGTTACCAGTGGGAGATGAGGACCAGCAAGAGCTTTCAGGGCTGGCACCTTTAGTGTAGGAGCAATCCCTGGACGTTCGCAATGTCGGTGTTGAGCTCTGGCCAGATTGAGCAGGAGAGGCTGTGTACGTTGGAAGTTTTAGTAGGCTAAACAAGTTCAGAGCCCAAGTGTTTGTGGTTCGTTTGAGAGGTTACCAGTGGGAGATGAGGACCAGCAAGAGCTTTCAGGGCTGGCACCTTTAGTGTAGGAGCAATCCCTGGACGTTCGCAATTTCGGTGTTGAGCTCTGGCCAGATTGAGCAGGAGAGGCTGTGTACGTTGGAAGTTTTAGTAGGCTAAACAAGTTCAGAGGCCAAGTGTTTGTGGTTCGTTTGAGAGGTTACCAGTGGGAGATGAGGACCAGCAAGAGCTTTCAGGGCTGGCACCTTTAGTGTAGGAGCAATCACTGGACGTTCGCAATGTCGGTGTTGAGCTCTGGCCAGATTGAGCAGGAGAGGCTGTGTACGTTGGAAGTTTTAGTAGGCGAAACAAGTTCAGAGCCCAAGTGTTTGTGGTTCGTTTGAGAGGTTACCAGTGGGAGATGAGGACCAGCAAGAGCTTTCAGGGCTGGCACCTTTAGTGTAGGAGCAATCCCTGGACGTTCGCAATTTCGTTGGTGAATTTTGGCCAGATTGAGCAGGAGAGGCTGTGTACGTTGGAAGTTTTAGTAGGCTAAACAAGTTCAGAGCCCAAGTGTTTGTGTTTCGTTTGAGAGGTTACCAGTGGGAGATGAGGACCAGCAAGAGCTTTCAGGGCTGGCACCTTTAGTGTAGGAGCAATCCCTGGACGTTCGCAATGTTGGTGTTGAGCTCTGGCCAGATTGAGCAGGAGAGGCTGTGTACGTTGGAAGTTTTAGTAGGCTAAACAAGTTCAGAGCCCAAGTGTTTGTGGTTCGTTTGAGAGGTTACCAGTGGGAGATGAGGACCAGCAAGAGCTTTCAGGGCTGGCACCTTTAGTGTAGGAGCAATCGCTGGACGTTCGCAATTTCGGTGTTGAGCTCTGGCCAGATTGAGCAGGAGAGGCTGTGTATGTTGGAAGTTTTAGTAGGCTAAACAAGTTCAGAGCCCAAGTGTTTGTGGTTCGTTTGAGAGGTTACCAGTGGGAGATGAGGACCAGCAAGAGCTTTCAGGGCTGGCACCTTTAGTGTAGGAGCAATCCCTGGACGTTCGCAATGTCGGTGTTGAGCTCTGGCCAGATTGAGCAGGAGAGGCTGTGTACGTTGGAGGTTTTAGTAGGCTAAACAAGTTCAGAGCCCAAGTGTTTGTGGTTCGTTTGAGAGGTTACCAGTGGGAGATGAGGACCAGCAAGAGCTTTCAGGGCTGGCACCTTTAGTGTAGGAGCAATCCCTGGACGTTCGCAATTTCGGTGTTGAGCTCTGGCCAGATTGAGCAGGAGAGGCTGTGTACGTTGGAAGTTTTAGTAGGCTAAACAAGTTCAGAGCCAAGTGTTTGTGGTTCGTTTGAGAGGTTACCAGTGGGAGATGAGGACCAGCAAGAGCTTTCAGGGCTGGCACCTTTAGTGTAGGAGCAATCGCTGGACGTTCGCAATTTCGTTGGTGAATTTTGGCCAGATTGAGCAGGAGAGGCTGTGTACGTTGGAAATTTTAGTAGGCTAAACAAGTTCAGAGCCCAAGTGTTTGTGGTTCGTTTGAGAGGTTACCAGTGGGAGATGAGGACCAGCAAGAGCTTTCAGGGCTGGCACCTTTAGTGTAGGAGCAATCGCTGGACGTTCGCAATGTCGGTGTTGAGCTCTGGCCAGATTGAGCAGGAGAGGCTGTGTACGTTGGAAGTTTTAGTAGGCGAAACAAGTTCAGAGCCCAAGTGTTTGTGGTTCGTTTGAGAGGTTACCAGTGGGAGATGAGGACCAGCAAGAGCTTTCAGGGCTGGCACCTTTAGTGTAGGAGCAATCGCTGGACGTTCGCAATTTCGGTGTTGAGCTCTGGCCAGATTGAGCAGGAGAGGCTGTGTACGTTGGAAGTTTTAGTAGGCTAAACAAGTTCAGAGCCCAAGTGTTTGTGGTTCGTTTGAGAGGTTACCAGTGGGAGATGAGGACCAGCAAGAGCTTTCAGGGCTGGCACCTTTAGTGTAGGAGCAATCCCTGGACGTTCGCAATTTCGTTGGTGAATTTTGGCCAGATTGAGCAGGAGAGGCTGTGTACGTTGGAAGTTTTAGTAGGCTAAACAAGTTCAGAGCCCAAGTGTTTGTGGTTCGTTTGAGAGGTTACCAGTGGGAGATGAGGACCAGCAAGAGCTTTCAGGGCTGGCACCTTTAGTGTAGGAGCGATCCCTGGACGTTCGCAATGTCGGTGTTGAGCTCTGGCCAGATTGAGCAGGAGAGGCTGTGTACGTTGGAAGTTTTAGTAGGCGAAACAAGTTCAGAGCCCAAGTGTTTGTGGTTCGTTTGAGAGGTTACCAGTGGGAGATGAGGACCAGCAAGAGCTTTCAGGGCTGGCACCTTTAGTGTAGGAGCAATCCCTGGACGTTCGCAATTTCGTTGGTGAATTTTGGCCAGATTGAGCAGGAGAGCCTGTGTACGTTGGAAGTTTTAGTAGGCTAAACAAGTTCAGAGCCCAAGTGTTTGTGGTTCGTTTGAGAGGTTACCAGTGGGAGATGAGGACCAGCAAGAGCTTTCAGGGCTGGCACCTTTAGTGTAGGAGCAATCGCTGGACGTTCGCAATTTCGGTGTTGAGGTCTGGCCAGATTGAGCCAGAGAGGCTGTGTACGTTGGAAGTTTTAGTAGGCGAAACAAGTTCAGAGCCCAAGTGTTTGTGGTTCGTTTGAGAGGTTACCAGTGGGAGATGAGGACCAGCAAGAGCTTTCAGGGCTGGCACCTTTAGTGTAGGAGCAATCCCTGGACGTTCGCAATGTTGGTGTTGAGCTCTGGCCAGATTGAGCAGGAGAGGCTGTGTACGTTGGAAGTTTTAGTAGGCTAAACAAGTTCAGAGGCCAAGTGTTTGTGGTTCGTTTGAGAGGTTACCAGTGGGAGATGAGGACCAGCAAGAGCTTTCAGGGCTGGCACCTTTAGTGTAGGAGCAATCCCTGGACGTTCGCAATGTCGGTGTTGAGCTCTGGCCAGATTGAGCAGGAGAGGCTGTGTACATTGGAAGTTTTAGTAGGCTAAACAAGTTCAGAGCCCAAGTGTTTGTGGTTCGTTTGAGAGGTTACCAGTGGGAGATGAGGACCAGCAAGAGTTTTCAGGGCTGGCACCTTTAGTGTAGGAGCAATCCCTGGACGTTCGTAATTTCGTTAGTGAATTTTGGCCAGATTGAGCAGGAGAGGCTGCGTACGTTGGAAGTTTTATGTAGGCGAAACAAGTTCAGAGCCCAAGTGTTTAGGTTCGTTTGAGAGGTTACCAGTGGGAGATGAGGACCAGCAAGAGCTTTCAGGGCTGGCACCTTTAGTGTAGGAGCAATCCCTGGACGTTCGCAATTTCGGTGTTGAGCTCTGGCCAGATTGAGCAGGAGAGGCTGTGTACGTTGGAAGATTTAGTAGGCGAAACAAGTTCAGAGCCCAAGTGTTTGTGGTTCATTTGAGAGGTTACCAGTGGGAGATGAGGACCAGCAAGAGCTTTCAGGGCTGGCACCTTTAGTGTAGGAGCAATCCCTGGACGTTCGCAATTTCGGTGTTGAGCTCTGGCCAGATTGAGCAGGAGAGGCTGTGTACGTTGGAAGTTTTAGTAGGCTAAACAAGTTCAGAGCCCAAGTGTTTGTGGTTCGTTTCAGAGGTTACCAGTGGGAGATGAGGACCAGCAAGAGCTTTCAGGGCTGGCACCTTTAGTGTAGGAGCAATCCCTGGACGTTCGCAATGTCGGTGTTGAGCTCTGGCCAGATTGAGCAGGAGAGGCTGTGTACGTTGGAAGTTTTAGTAGGCGAAACAAGTTCAGAGCCCAAGTGTTTGTGGTTCGTTTGAGAGGTTACCAGTGGGAGATGAGGACCAGCAAGAGCTTTCAGGGCTGGCACCTTTAGTGTAGGAGCAATCCCTGGACGTTCGCAATTTCGGTGTTGAGCTCTGGCCAGATTGAGCAGGAGAGGCTGTGTACGTTGGAAGTTTTAGTAGGCTAAACAAGTTCAGAGCCCAAGTGTTTGTGGTTCGTTTGAGAGGTTACCAGTGGGAGATGAGGACCAGCAAGAGCTTTCAGGGCTGGCACCTTTAGTGTAGGAGCAATCCCTGGACGTTCGCAATTTCGGTGTTGAGCTCTGGCCAGATTGAGCAGGAGAGGCTGTGTACGTTGGAAGTTTTAGTAGGCTAAACAAGTTCAGAGCCCAAGTGTTTGTGGTTCGTTTGAGAGGTTACCAGTGGGAGATGAGGACCAGCAAGAGCTTTGAGGGCTGGCACCTTTAGTGTAGGAGCAATCCCTGGACGTTCGCAATTTCGGAGTTGAGCTCTGGCCAGATTGAGCAGGAGAGGCTGTGTACGTTGGAAGTTTTAGTAGGCTAAACAAGTTCAGAGCCCAAGTGTTTGTGGTTCGTTTGAGAGGTTACCAGTGGGAGATGAGGACCAGCAAGAGCTTTCAGGGCTGGCACCTTTAGTGTAGGAGCACTCCCTGGACGTTCGCAATGTCGGTGTTGAGCTCTGGCCAGATTGAGCAGGAGAGGCTGTGTACGTTGGAAGTTTTAGTAGGCTAAACAAGTTCAGAGCCCAAGTGTTTGTGGTTCGTTTGAGAGGTTACCAGTGGGAGATGAGGACCAGCAAGAGCTTTCAGGGCTGGCACCTTTAGTGTAGGAGCAATCCCTGGACGTTCACAATTTCGGTGTTGAGCTCTGGCCAGATTGAGCAGGAGAGGCTGTGTACGTTGGAAGTTTTAGTAGGCTAAACAAGTTCAGAGCCCAAGTGTTTGTGGTTCGTTTGAGAGGTTACCAGTGGGAGATGAGGACCAGCAAGAGCTTTCAGGGCTGGCACCTTTAGTGTAGGAGCAATCGCTGGACGTTCGCAATTTCGGTGTTGAGCTCTGGCCAGATTGAGCAGGAGAGGCTGTGTACGTTGGAAGTTTTAGTAGGCTAAACAAGTTCAGAGCCCAAGTGTTTGTGGTTCGTTTGAGAGGTTACCAGTGGGAGATGAGGACCAGCAAGAGCTTTCAGGGCTGGCACCTTTAGTGTAGGAGCAATCGCTGGACGTTCGCAATTTCGGAGTTGAGCTCTGGCCAGATTGAGCAGGAGAGGCTGTGTACGTTGGAAGTTTTAGTAGGCTAAACAAGTTCAGAGGCCAAGTGTTTGTGGTTCGTTTGAGAGGTTACCAGTGGGAGATGAGGACCAGCAAGAGCTTTCAGGGCTGGCACCTTTAGTGTAGGAGCAATCCCTGGACGTTCGCAATTTCGGTGTTGAGCTCTGGCCAGATTGAGCAGGAGAGGCTGTGTACGTTGGAAGTTTTAGTAGGCGAAACAAGTTCAGAGCCCAAGTGTTTGTGGTTCGTTTGAGAGGTTACCAGTGGGAGATGAGGACCAGCAAGAGCTTTCAGGGCTGGCACCTTTAGTGTAGGAGCAATCCCTGGACGTTCGCAATTTCGGTGTTGAGCTCTGGCCAGATTGAGCAGGAGAGGCTGTGTACGTTGGAAGTTTTAGTAGGCTAAACAAGTTCAGAGCCCAAGTGTTTGTGGTTCATTTGAGAGGTTACCAGTGGGAGATGAGGACCAGCAAGAGCTTTCAGGGCTGGCACCTTTAGTGTAGGAGCAATCGCTGGACGTTCGTAATTTCGGTGTTGAGCTCTGGCCAGATTGAGCAGGAGAGGCTGTGTACGTTGGAAGTTTTAGTAGGCTAAACAAGTTCAGAGCCCAAGTGTTTGTGGTTCGTTTGAGAGGTTACCAGTGGGAGATGAGGACCAGCAAGAGCTTTCAGGGCTGGCACCTTTAGTGTAGGAGCAATCCCTGGACGTTCGTAATTTTGTTGGTTAATTTTGGCCAGATTGAGCAGGAGAGGCTGTGTACGTTGGAAGTTTTAGTAGGCTAAACAAGTTCAGAGCCCAAGTGTTTGTGGTTCGTTTGAGAGGTTACCAGTGGGAGATGAGGACCAGCAAGAGTTTTCAGGGCTGGCACCTTTAGTGTAGGAGCAATCCCTGGACGTTCGTAATTTCGTTGGTGAATTTTGGACAGATTGAGCAGGAGAGGCTGCGTACGTTGGAAGTTTTAGTAGGCGAAACAAGTTCAGAGCCCAAGTGTTTGTGGTTCGTTTGAGAGGTTACCAGTGGGAGATGAGGACCAGCAAGAGCTTTCAGGGCTGGCACCTTTAGTGTAGGAGCAATCCCTGGACGTTCGCAATGTCGGTGTTGAGCTCTGGCCAGATTGAGCAGGAGAGGCTGTGTACGTTGGAAGATTTAGTAGCGAAACAAGTTCAGAGCCCAAGTGTTTGTGGTTCATTTGAGAGGTTACCAGTGGGAGATGAGGACCAGCAAGAGCTTTCAGGGCTGGCACCTTTAGTGTAGGAGCAATCGCTGGACGTTCGCAATTTCGGTGTTGAGCTCTGGCCAGATTGAGCAGGAGAGGCTGTGTACGTTGGAAGTTTTAGTAGGCTAAACAAGTTCAGAGGCCAAGTGTTTGTGGTTCGTTTGAGAGGTTACCAGTGGGAGATGAGGACCAGCAAGAGCTTTCAGGGCTGGCACCTTTAGTGTAGGAGCAATCGCTGGACGTTCGCAATTTCGGTGTTGAGCTCTGGCCAGATTGAGCAGGAGAGGCTGTGTACGTTGGAAGTTTTAGTAGGCGAAACAAGTTCAGAGCCCAAGTGTTTGTGGTTCGTTTGAGAGGTTACCAGTGGGAGATGAGGACCAGCAAGAGCTTTCAGGGCTGGCACCTTTAGTGTAGGAGCAATCCCTGGACGTTCGCAATTTCGGAGTTGAGCTCTGGCCAGATTGAGCAGGAGAGGCTGTGTACGTTGGAAGTTTTAGTAGGCTAAACAAGTTCAGAGCCCAAGTGTTTGTGGTTCGTTTGAGAGGTTACCAGTGGGAGATGAGGACCAGCAAGAGCTTTCAGGGCTGGCACCTTTAGTGTAGGAGCAATCCCTGGACGTTCGCAATGTCGGTGTTGAGCTCTGGCCAGATTGAGCAGGAGAGGCTGTGTACGTTGGAAGTTTTAGTAGGCTAAACAAGTTCAGAGGCCAAGTGTTTGTGGTTCGTTTGAGAGGTTACCAGTGGGAGATGAGGACCAGCAAGAGCTTTCAGGGCTGGCACCTTTAGTGTAGGAGCAATCCCTGGACGTTCGCAATTTCGGTGTTGAGCTCTGGCCAGATTGAGCAGGAGAGGCTGTGTACGTTGGAAGTTTTAGTAGGCGAAACAAGTTCAGAGCCCAAGTGTTTGTGGTTCGTTTGAGAGGTTACCAGTGGGAGATGAGGACCAGCAAGAGCTTTCAGGGCTGGCACCTTTAGTGTAGGAGCAATCGCTGGACGTTCGCAATTTCGGTGTTGAGCTCTGGCCAGATTGAGCCGGAGAGGCTGTGTACGTTGGAAGTTTTAGTAGGCTAAACAAGTTCAGAGCCCAAGTGTTTGTGGTTCGTTTGAGAGGTTACCAGTGGGAGATGAGGACCAGCAAGAGCTTTCAGGGCTGGCACCTTTAGTGTAGGAGCAATCGCTGGACGTTCGTAATTTCGGTGTTGAGCTCTGGCCAGATTGAGCAGGAGAGGCTGTGTACGTTGGAAGTTTTAGTAGGCTAAACAAGTTCAGAGGCCAAGTGTTTGTGGTTCGTTTGAGAGGTTACCAGTGGGAGATGAGGACCAGCAAGAGCTTTCAGGGCTGGCACCTTTAGTGTAGGAGCAATCCCTGGACGTTCGTAATTTCGTTGGTGAATTTTGGCCAGATTGAGCAGGAGAGGCTGTGTACGTTGGAAGTTTTAGTAGGCTAAACAAGTTCAGAGCCCAAGTGTTTGTGGTTCGTTTGAGAGGTTACCAGTGGGAGATGAGGACCAGCAAGAGTTTTCAGGGCTGGCACCTTTAGTGTAGGAGCAATCCCTGGACGTTCGTAATTTCGTTGGTGAATTTTGGACAGATTGAGCAGGAGAGGCTGCGTACGTTGGAAGTTTTAGTAGGCGAAACAAGTTCAGAGCCCAAGTGTTTGTGGTTCGTTTGAGAGGTTACCAGTGGGAGATGAGGACCAGCAAGAGCTTTCAGGGCTGGCACCTTTAGTGTAGGAGCAATCCCTGGACGTTCGCAATGTCGGTGTTGAGCTCTGGCCAGATTGAGCAGGAGAGGCTGTGTACGTTGGAAGATTTAGTAGGCGAAACAAGTTCAGAGCCCAAGTGTTTGTGGTTCATTTGAGAGGTTACCAGTGGGAGATGAGGACCAGCAAGAGCTTTCAGGGCTGGCACCTTTAGTGTAGGAGCAATCCCTGGACGTTCGCAATTTCGGTGTTGAGCTCTGGCCAGATTGAGCAGGAGAGGCTGTGTACGTTGGAAGTTTTAGTAGGCTAAACAAGTTCAGAGCCAAGTGTTTGTGGTTCGTTTGAGAGGTTACCAGTGGGAGATGAGGACCAGCAAGAGCTTTCAGGGCTGGCACCTTTAGTGTAGGAGCAATCGCTGGACGTTCGCAATTTCGGTGTTGAGCTCTGGCCAGATTGAGCAGGAGAGGCTGTGTACGTTGGAAGTTTTAGTAGGCTAAACAAGTTCAGAGCCCAAGTGTTTGTGGTTCGTTTGAGAGGTTACCAGTGGGAGATGAGGACCAGCAAGAGCTTTCAGGGCTGGCACCTTTAGTGTAGGAGCAATCCCTGGACGTTCGCAATGTCGGTGTTGAGCTCTGGCCAGATTGAGCAGGAGAGGCTGTGTACGTTGGAAGGTTTTAGTAGGCTAAACAAGTTCAGAGCCCAAGTGTTTGTGGTTCGTTTGAGAGGTTACCAGTGGGAGATGAGGACCAGCAAGAGCTTTCAGGGCTGGCACCTTTAGTGTAGGAGCAATCCCTGGACGTTCGCAATTTCGGTGTTGAGCTCTGGCCAGATTGAGCAGGAGAGGCTGTGTACGTTGGAAGTTTTAGTAGGCTAAACAAGTTCAGAGCCCAAGTGTTTGTGGTTCGTTTGAGAGGTTACCAGTGGGAGATGAGGACCAGCAAGAGCTTTCAGGGCTGGCACCTTTAGTGTAGGAGCAATCGCTGGACGTTCGCAATTTCGTTGGTGAGATTTGGCCAGATTGAGCAGGAGAGGCTGTGTACGTTGGAAATTTTAGTAGGCTAAACAAGTTCAGAGCCCAAGTGTTTGTGGTTCGTTTGAGAGGTTACCAGTGGGAGATGAGGACCAGCAAGAGCTTTCAGGGCTGGCACCTTTAGTGTAGGAGCAATCGCTGGACGTTCGCAATGTCGGTGTTGAGCTCTGGCCAGATTGAGCAGGAGAGGCTGTGTACGTTGGAAGTTTTAGTAGGCGAAACAAGTTCAGAGCCCAAGTGTTTGTGGTTCGTTTGAGAGGTTACCAGTGGGAGATGAGGACCAGCAAGAGCTTTCAGGGCTGGCACCTTTAGTGTAGGAGCAATCGCTGGACGTTCGCAATTTCGGTGTTGAGCTCTGGCCAGATTGAGCAGGAGAGGCTGTGTACGTTGGAAGTTTTAGTAGGCTAAACAAGTTCAGAGCCCAAGTGTTTGTGGTTCGTTTGAGAGGTTACCAGTGGGAGATGAGGACCAGCAAGAGCTTTCAGGGCTGGCACCTTTAGTGTAGGAGCAATCGCTGGACGTTCGCAATTTCGTTGGTGAATTTGGCCAGATTGAGCAGGAGAGGCTGTGTACGTTGGAAGTTTTAGTAGGCTAAACAAGTTCAGAGCCCAAGTGTTTGTGGTTCGTTTGAGAGGTTACCAGTGGGAGATGAGGACCAGCAAGAGCTTTCAGGGCTGGCACCTTTAGTGTAGGAGCGATCCCTGGACGTTCGCAATTTCGGTGTTGAGCTCTGGCCAGATTGAGCAGGAGAGGCTGTGTACGTTGGAAGTTTTAGTAGGCGAAACAAGTTCAGAGCCCAAGTGTTTGTGGTTCGTTTGAGAGGTTACCAGTGGGAGATGAGGACCAGCAAGAGCTTTCAGGGCTGGCACCTTTAGTGTAGGAGCAATCCCTGGACGTTCGCAATTTCGTTGGTGAATTTTGGCCAGATTGAGCAGGAGAGCCTGTGTACGTTGGAAGTTTTAGTAGGCTAAACAAGTTCAGAGCCCAAGTGTTTGTGGTTCGTTTGAGAGGTTACCAGTGGGAGATGAGGACCAGCAAGAGCTTTCAGGGCTGGCACCTTTAGTGTAGGAGCAATCGCTGGACGTTCGCAATTTCGGTGTTGAGGTCTGGCCAGATTGAGCAGAGAGGCTGTGTACGTTGGAAGTTTTAGTAGGCGAAACAAGTTCAGAGCCCAAGTGTTTGTGGTTCGTTTGAGAGGTTACCAGTGGGAGATGAGGACCAGCAAGAGCTTTCAGGGCTGGCACCTTTAGTGTAGGAGCAATCCTGGACGTTCGCAATGTTGGTGTTGAGCTCTGGCCAGATTGAGCAGGAGAGGCTGTGTACGTTGGAAGTTTTAGTAGGCTAAACAAGTTCAGAGGCCAAGTGTTTGTGGTTCGTTTGAGAGGTTACCAGTGGGAGATGAGGACCAGCAAGAGCTTTCAGGGCTGGCACCTTTAGTGTAGGAGCAATCCCTGGACGTTCGCAATGTCGGTGTTGAGCTCTGGCCAGATTGAGCAGGAGAGGCTGTGTACATTGGAGTTTTAGTAGGCTAAACAAGTTCAGAGCCAAGTGTTTGTGGTTCGTTTGAGAGGTTACCAGTGGGAGATGAGGACCAGCAAGAGCTTTTCAGGGCTGGCACCTTTAGTGTAGGAGCAATCCCTGGACGTTCGTAATTTCGTTGGTGAATTTTGGCCAGATTGAGCAGGAGAGGCTGCGTACGTTGGAAGTTTTAGTAGGCGAAACAAGTTCAGAGCCCAAGTGTTTGTGGTTCGTTTGAGAGGTTACCAGTGGGAGATGAGGACCAGCAAGAGCTTTCAGGGCTGGCACCTTTAGTGTAGGAGCAATCCCTGGACGTTCGCAATTTCGGTGTTGAGCTCTGGCCAGATTGAGCAGGAGAGGCTGTGTACGTTGGAAGATTTAGTAGGCGAAACAAGTTCAGAGCCCAAGTGTTTGTGGTTCATTTGAGAGGTTACCAGTGGGAGATGAGGACCAGCAAGAGCTTTCAGGGCTGGCACCTTTAGTGTAGGAGCAATCCCTGGACGTTCGCAATTTCGGTGTTGAGCTCTGGCCAGATTGAGCAGGAGAGGCTGTGTACGTTGGAAGTTTTAGTAGGCTAAACAAGTTCAGAGCCCAAGTGTTTGTGGTTCGTTTCAGAGGTTACCAGTGGGAGATGAGGACCAGCAAGAGCTTTCAGGGCTGGCACCTTTAGTGTAGGAGCAATCCCTGGACGTTCGCAATGTCGGTGTTGAGCTCTGGCCAGATTGAGCAGGAGAGGCTGTGTACGTTGGAAGTTTTAGTAGGCGAAACAAGTTCAGAGCCCAAGTGTTTGTGGTTCGTTTGAGAGGTTACCAGTGGGAGATGAGGACCAGCAAGAGCTTTCAGGGCTGGCACCTTTAGTGTAGGAGCAATCCCTGGACGTTCGCAATTTCGGTGTTGAGCTCTGGCCAGATTGAGCAGGAGAGGCTGTGTACGTTGGAAGTTTTAGTAGGCTAAACAAGTTCAGAGCCCAAGTGTTTGTGGTTCGTTTGAGAGGTTACCAGTGGGAGATGAGGACCAGCAAGAGCTTTCAGGGCTGGCACCTTTAGTGTAGGAGCAATCCCTGGACGTTCGCAATTTCGGTGTTGAGCTCTGGCCAGATTGAGCAGGAGAGGCTGTGTACGTTGGAAGTTTTAGTAGGCTAAACAAGTTCAGAGCCCAAGTGTTTGTGGTTCGTTTGAGAGGTTACCAGTGGGAGATGAGGACCAGCAAGAGCTTTCAGGGCTGGCACCTTTAGTGTAGGAGCAATCCCTGGACGTTCGCAATTCGGAGTTGAGCTCTGGCCAGATTGAGCAGGAGAGGCTGTGTACGTTGGAAGTTTTAGTAGGCTAAACAAGTTCAGAGCCCAAGTGTTTGTGGTTCGTTTGAGAGGTTACCAGTGGGAGATGAGGACCAGCAAGAGCTTTCAGGGCTGGCACCTTTAGTGTAGGAGCACTCCCTGGACGTTCGCAATGTCGGTGTTGAGCTCTGGCCAGATTGAGCAGGAGAGGCTGTGTACGTTGGAAGTTTTAGTAGGCTAAACAAGTTCAGAGCCCAAGTGTTTGTGGTTCGTTTGAGAGGTTACCAGTGGGAGATGAGGACCAGCAAGAGCTTTCAGGGCTGGCACCTTTAGTGTAGGAGCAATCCCTGGACGTTCACAATTTCGGTGTTGAGCTCTGGCCAGATTGAGCAGGAGAGGCTGTGTACGTTGGAAGTTTTAGTAGGCTAAACAAGTTCAGAGCCCAAGTGTTTGTGGTTCGTTTGAGAGGTTACCAGTGGGAGATGAGGACCAGCAAGAGCTTTCAGGGCTGGCACCTTTAGTGTAGGAGCAATCGCTGGACGTTCGCAATTTCGGTGTTGAGCTCTGGCCAGATTGAGCAGGAGAGGCTGTGTACGTTGGAAGTTTTAGTAGGCTAAACAAGTTCAGAGCCCAAGTGTTTGTGGTTCGTTTGAGAGGTTACCAGTGGGAGATGAGGACCAGCAAGAGCTTTCAGGGCTGGCACCTTTAGTGTAGGAGCAATCCCTGGACGTTCGCAATTTCGGAGTTGAGCTCTGGCCAGATTGAGCAGGAGAGGCTGTGTACGTTGGAAGTTTTAGTAGGCTAAACAAGTTCAGAGGCCAAGTGTTTGTGGTTCGTTTGAGAGGTTACCAGTGGGAGATGAGGACCAGCAAGAGCTTTCAGGGCTGGCACCTTTAGTGTAGGAGCAATCCCTGGACGTTCGCAATTTCGGTGTTGAGCTCTGGCCAGATTGAGCAGGAGAGGCTGTGTACGTTGGAAGTTTTAGTAGGCGAAACAAGTTCAGAGCCCAAGTGTTTGTGGTTCGTTTGAGAGGTTACCAGTGGGAGATGAGGACCAGCAAGAGCTTTCAGGGCTGGCACCTTTAGTGTAGGAGCAATCCCTGGACGTTCGCAATTTCGGTGTTGAGCTCTGGCCAGATTGAGCAGGAGAGGCTGTGTACGTTGGAAGTTTTAGTAGGCTAAACAAGTTCAGAGCCCAAGTGTTTGTGGTTCATTTGAGAGGTTACCAGTGGGAGATGAGGACCAGCAAGAGCTTTCAGGGCTGGCACCTTTAGTGTAGGAGCAATCGCTGGACGTTCGTAATTTCGGTGTTGAGCTCTGGCCAGATTGAGCAGGAGAGGCTGTGTACGTTGGAAGTTTTAGTAGGCTAAACAAGTTCAGAGCCCAAGTGTTTGTGGTTCGTTTGAGAGGTTACCAGTGGGAGATGAGGACCAGCAAGAGCTTTCAGGGCTGGCACCTTTAGTGTAGGAGCAATCCTGGACGTTCGTAATTTTGTTGGTTAATTTTGGCCAGATTGAGCAGGAGAGGCTGTGTACGTTGGAAGTTTTAGTAGGCTAAACAAGTTCAGAGCCCAAGTGTTTGTGGTTCGTTTGAGAGGTTACCAGTGGGAGATGAGGACCAGCAAGAGTTTTCAGGGCTGGCACCTTTAGTGTAGGAGCAATCCCTGGACGTTCGTAATTTCGTTGGTTAATTTTGGACAGATTGAGCAGGAGAGGCTGCGTACGTTGGAAGTTTTAGTAGGCGAAACAAGTTCAGAGCCCAAGTGTTTGTGGTTCGTTTGAGAGGTTACCAGTGGGGAGATGAGGACCAGCAAGAGCTTTCAGGGCTGGCACCTTTAGTGTAGGAGCAATCCCTGGACGTTCGCAATGTCGGTGTTGAGCTCTGGCCAGATTGAGCAGGAGAGGCTGTGTACGTTGGAAGATTTAGTAGGCGAAACAAGTTCAGAGCCCAAGTGTTTGTGGTTCATTTGAGAGGTTACCAGTGGGAGATGAGGACCAGCAAGAGCTTTCAGGGCTGGCACCTTTAGTGTAGGAGCAATCGCTGGACGTTCGCAATTTCGGTGTTGAGCTCTGGCCAGATTGAGCAGGAGAGGCTGTGTACGTTGGAAGTTTTAGTAGGCTAAACAAGTTCAGAGGCCAAGTGTTTGTGGTTCGTTTGAGAGGTTACCAGTGGGAGATGAGGACCAGCAAGAGCTTTCAGGGCTGGCACCTTTAGTGTAGGAGCAATCGCTGGACGTTCGCAATTTCGGTGTTGAGCTCTGGCCAGATTGAGCAGGAGAGGCTGTGTACGTTGGAAGTTTTAGTAGGCGAAACAAGTTCAGAGCCAAGGAGATGAA
>NW_026776943.1:0-59205 GCF_030936135.1 Gavia stellata
TCCCTCGCTAATTCACATCAGAGCTCAAATCTGAATTTGGAACGTCCAGCGATTGCTCCTAGTCTAAAGGTGCCAGCCCTGAAAGCTCTTGCTGGTCCTCATCTCCCACTGGTAACCTCTCAAACGAACCACAAACACTTGGGCTCTGAACCTGTTTAGACACTCAAAGGTCCAGACGGATCATCGATTCCCCTTGCTAGTTCACGTCAAAGCTCAATACTGAAATTGCGAACGTCCACCTATTGCTCCTAGACTGAAGGTGCAAGCCCTGAAAGCTCTTGCTGGTCCTCATCTCCCACTGATAACCTCTCAAACGAACCACAAACACTTGGGCTCTGAACTTCTTTAGACTACTAAAGGTTCCAACATACACTCGCTCTCCTGCTCAATCTGGCCGGACCTCCACACAGAAATTGCGAAGGTGCAGCGATTGCTCCTAGTCTAAAGGTGCCAGCCCTGAAAGCTCTTGCTGGTCCTCATCTCCCACTGGTAACCTCTCAAACGAACCACAAACACTTGGTCTCTGAAATTGTTTAGACACTCAAAGGTCCAGACTTATCATCACTTCCCCTCGCTAATTCACGTCAGAGCGCAACCCTGAAATTGCGAACGTCCAGCGATTGCTCCTAGTCTAAAGGTGCCAGCCCTGAAAGCTCTTGCTGCTCCTCATCTCCCACTGGTAACCTCTCAAACGAACCACAAACACTTGGGCTCTGAACTTCTTTAGACACTCAAAGGTCCAAACAGATCATCGCTTCCCCTCGCTAATTCACGTCAGAGCTCAAATCTGAATTTGGAACGTCCAGCGATTGCTCCTAGTCTAAAGGTGCCAGCCCTGAAAGCTCTTGCTGGTCCTCATCTCCCACTGGTAACCTCTCAAACGAACCACAAACACTTGGGCTCTGAACTTGTTTAGACTACTAAAGGTTCCAACATACACTCGCTCTCCTGCTCAATCTGGCCAGGACTCCACAGCGCAATTGTGAACGTCCAGCGATTGCTCCTAGTCTAAAGGTGCCAGCCCTGAAAGCTCTTGCTGGTCCTCATCTCCCACTGGTAACCTCTCAAACGAACCACAAACACTTGGGCTCTGAAAGTGTTTAGACTACTAAAGGTTCCAAAATACACTCGCTCTCCTGCTCAATCTGGCCAGGACTCCACACCGAAATTGTGAACGTCCAGCGATTGCTCCTAGTCTAAAGGTGCCAGCCCTGAAAGCTCTTGCTGGTCCTCATCTCCCACTGGTAACCTCTCAAACGAAGCACAAACCCTTGGGCTCTGAACTTCTTTAGACACTCAAAGGTCCAGACGTATCATCGCTTCCCCTCGCTAATTCACCTCAGAGCTCAACACTGAAATTGCGAATGTCCAGCGATTGCTCCTACACTAAAGGTGCCAGCCCTGAAAGCTCTTGCTGGTCCTCATCTCCCACTGGTAACCTCTCAAACGAACCACAAACACTTGGGCTCTGAAGTTGTTTAGACTACTAAAGGTTCCAACATACACTCGCTCTCCTGCTCAATCTGGCCGGACATCCACACCGAAATTGAGAACGTCCAGCGATTGCTCCTAGTCTAAAGGTGCCAGCCCTGAAAGCTCTTGCTGCTCCTCATCTCCCACTGGTAACCTCTCAAACGAACCACAAACACTTGGGCTCTGAACTTCTTTAGACGCTCAAAGGTCCAGACGTATCATCGCTTCCCCTCGCTAATTCACGTCAGAGCTCAACACTGACATTGCGAAGGTCCAGTGATTGCTCCTAGTCTAAAAGTGCCACTCCTGAAAGCTCTTGCTGCTCCTCATCTCCCACTGGTAACCTCTCAAACGAACCACAAACTCTTGGGCTCTGAACTTCTTTAGACACTCAAAGGTCCAGACGTATCATCGCTTCCCCTCGCTAATTCACGTCAGAGCTCAAATCTGAATTTGGAATGTCCAGCGATTGCTCCTAGTCTAAAGGTGCCAGCCCTGAAAGCTCTTGCTGGTCCTCATCTCCCACTGGTAACCTCTCAAACGAACCACAAACACTTGGGCTCTGAACTTGTTTCGACTACTAAAGGTTCCAACATACACTCGCTCTCCTGCTCAATCTGGCCAGAGCTCCACACCGAAATTGCGAACGTCCAGCGATTGCTCCTAGTCTAAAGGTGCCAGCCCTGAAAGCTCTTGCTGCTCCTCATCTCCCACTGGTAACCTCTCAAACGAACCACAAACACTTGGGCTCTGAACTTCTTTAGACACTCAAAGGTCCAGGCGGATCATCGCTTCCCCTCGCTAATTCAAGTCAGAGCGAAACCGTGAAATTTGAACGTCCAGCGATTGCTCCTAGTCTAAAGGTGCCAGCCCTGAAAGCTCTTGCTGGTCCTCATCTCCCACTGGTAACCTCTCAAACGAACCACAAACACTTGGGCTCTGAACTTGTTTAGACACTCAAAGGTCCAGACGTATCATCGCTTCCCTCGCTAGTTCACGTCAGAGCTCAATACTGAAATTGCGAACGTCCAGCGATTGCTCCTAGTCTAAAGGTGCCAGCCCTGAAAGCTCTTGCTGGTCCTCATCTCCCACTGGTAACCTCTCAAACGAACCACAAACACTTGGGCTCTGAACTACTTTAGACCCTCAAAGGGCCAGACGTATCATCGCTTCCCCTCGCTAATTCACCTCAGAGCTCAACTCTGAAATTGCGAACGTCCAGCGATTGCTCCTAGTCTAAAGGTGCCAGCCCTGAAAGCTCTTGCTGGTCCTCATCTCCCACTGGTAACCTCTCAAACGAACCACAAACACTTGGGCTCTGAACTTCTTTAGACGCTCAAAGGTGCAGACTTATCATCGCTTCCCCTCGCTAGTTCACGTCAGAGCTCAACACTGAAATTGCGAACGTCCACCGATTGCTCCTAGACTGAAGGTGCCAGCCCTGAAAGCTCTTGCTGCTCCTCATCTCCCACTGGTAACCTCTCAAACGAACCACAAACACTTGGGCTCTGAACTTCTTTAGACACTCAAAGGTCCAGACGTATCATCGCTTCCCCTCGCTAATTCACGTCAGAGCTCAACACTGATTTTGGAACGTCCAGCGATTGCTCCTAGTCTAAAGGTGCCAGCCCTGAAAGCTCTTGCTGGTCCTCATCTCCCACTGGTAACCTCTCAAACGAACCACAAACACTTGGGCTCTGAACTTCTTTAGACTACTAAAGGTTCCAAAATACACTCGCTCTCCTGCTCAATCTGCCCACAGCTCCACACCGAAATTGTGAACGTCCAGCGATTGCTCCTAGTCTAAAGGTGCCAGCCCTGAAAGCTCTTGCTGGTCCTCATCTCCCACTGGTAACCTCTCAAACGAACCACAAACACTTGGGCTCTGAACTTCTTTAGACACTCAAAGGTCCAGACGTATCATCGCTTCCCCTCGCTAATTCACGTCAGAGCTCAACAACGACATTGCGAAGGTCCAGTGATTGCTCCTAGTCTAAAGGTGCCAGCCCTGAAAGCTCTTGCTGGTCCTCATCTCCCACTGGTAACCTCTCAAACGAACCACAAACACTTGGGCTCTGAACTTGTTTAGACACTCAAAGGTCCAGACGTATCATCGCTTCCCCTCGCTAATTCACATCAGAGCTCAAATCTGAATTTGGAACGTCCAGCGATTGCTCCTAGTCTAAAGGTGCCAGCCCTGAAAGCTCTTGCTGGTCCTCATCTCCCACTGGTAACCTCTCAAACGAACCACAAACACTTGGGCTCTGAACCTGTTTAGACACTCAAAGGTCCAGACGGATCATCGATTCCCCTTGCTAGTTCACGTCAAAGCTCAATACTGAAATTGCGAACATCCACCTATTGCTCCTAGACTGAAGGTGCAAGCCCTGAAAGCTCTTGCTGGTCCTCATCTCCCACTGATAACCTCTCAAACGAACCACAAACACTTGGGCTCTGAACTTCTTTAGACTACTAAAGGTTCCAACATACACTCGCTCTCCTGCTCAATCTGGCCGGACCTCCACACAGAAATTGCGAAGGTGCAGCGATTGCTCCTAGTCTAAAGGTGCCAGCCCTGAAAGCTCTTGCTGGTCCTCATCTCCCACTGGTAACCTCTCAAACGAACCACAAACACTTGGTCTCTGAAATTGTTTAGACACTCAAAGGTCCAGACTTATCATCACTTCCCCTCGCTAATTCACGTCAGAGCGCAACCCTGAAATTGCGAACGTCCAGCGATTGCTCCTAGTCTAAAGGTGCCAGCCCTGAAAGCTCTTGCTGCTCCTCATCTCCCACTGGTAACCTCTCAAACGAACCACAAACACTTGGGCTCTGAACTTCTTTAGACACTCAAAGGTCCAAACAGATCATCGCTTCCCCTCGCTAATTCACGTCAGAGCTCAAATCTGAATTTGCTTGAACGTCCAGCGATTGCTCCTAGTCTAAAGGTGCCAGCCCTGAAAGCTCTTGCTGGTCCTCATCTCCCACTGGTAACCTCTCAAACGAACCACAAACACTTGGGCTCTGAACTTGTTTAGACTACTAAAGGTTCCAACATACACTCGCTCTCCTGCTCAATCTGGCCAGGACTCCACAGCGCAATTGTGAACGTCCAGCGATTGCTCCTAGTCTAAAGGTGCCAGCCCTGAAAGCTCTTGCTGGTCCTCATCTCCCACTGGTAACCTCTCAAACGAACCACAAACACTTGGGCTCTGAAAGTGTTTAGACTACTAAAGGTTCCAAAATACACTCGCTCTCCTGCTCAATCTGGCCAGGACTCCACACCGAAATTGTGAACGTCCAGCGATTGCTCCTAGTCTAAAGGTGCCAGCCCTGAAAGCTCTTGCTGGTCCTCATCTCCCACTGGTAACCTCTCAAACGAAGCACAAACCCTTGGGCTCTGAACTTCTTTAGACACTCAAAGGTCCAGACGTATCATCGCTTCCCCTCGCTAATTCACCTCAGAGCTCAACACTGAAATTGCGAATGTCCAGCGATTGCTCCTACACTAAAGGTGCCAGCCCTGAAAGCTCTTGCTGGTCCTCATCTCCCACTGGTAACCTCTCAAACGAACCACAAACACTTGGGCTCTGAAGTTGTTTAGACTACTAAAGGTTCCAACATACACTCGCTCTCCTGCTCAATCTGGCCGGACATCCACACCGAAATTGAGAACGTCCAGCGATTGCTCCTAGTCTAAAGGTGCCAGCCCTGAAAGCTCTTGCTGCTCCTCATCTCCCACTGGTAACCTCTCAAACGAACCACAAACACTTGGGCTCTGAACTTCTTTAGACACTCAAAGGTCCAGACGTATCATCGCTTCCCATCGCTAATTCACGTCAGAGCTGAAATCTGAATTTGGAACGTCCAGCCATTGCCCCTAGTCTAAAGGTGCCATCCCTGAAAGCTCTTGCTGGTCCTCATCTCCCACTGGTAACCTCTCAAACGAACCACAAACACTTGGGCTCTCAACTTGTTTAGACTACTAAAGGTTCCAAAATACACTCGCTCTCCTGCTCAATCTGCCCACAGCTCCACACCGAAATTGTGAACGTCCAGCGATTGCTACTAGACTGAAGGTGCCAGCCCTGAAAGCTCTTGCTGGTCCTCATCTCCCACTGGTAACCTCTCAAATGAACCACAAACACTTGGGCTCTGAACTTCTTTAGACACTCAAAGGTCCAGACGTATCATCGCTTCCCCTCGCTAATTCACGTCAGAGCTCAAATCTGAATTTGCAACGTCCAACGATTGCTCCTAGTCTAAAGGTGCCAGCCCTGAAAGCTCTTGCTGGTCCTCATCTCCCACTGGTAACCTCTCAAACGAACCACAAACACTTGGGCTCTGAACTTGTTTAGACACTCAAATCTCCAGACGTATCATCGCTTCCCCTCGCTAATTCACGTCAGAGCTCAACACCGACATTGCGAAGGTCCAGTGATTGCTCCTAGTCTAAAAGTGCCACTCCTGAAAGCTCTTGCTGCTCCTCATCTCCCACTGGTAACCTCTCAAACGAACCACAAACACTTGGGCTCTGAACTTGTTTCGACTACTAAAGGTTCCAACATACACTCGCTCTCCTGCTCAATCTGGCCAGAGCTCCACACCGAAATTGCGAACGTCCAGCGATTGCTCCTAGTCTAAAGGTGCCAGCCCTGAAAGCTCTTGCTGGTCCTCATCTCCCACTGGTAACCTCTCAAACGAACCACAAACACTTGGGCTCTGAACTTCTTTAGACACTCAAAGGTCCAGATGGATCATCGCTTCCCCTCGCTAATTCACGTCAGAGCTCAAATCTGAAATTGCGAACGTCCAGCGATTGCTCCTACTCTAAAGGTGCCAGCCCTGAAAGCTCTTGCTGGTCCTCATCTCCCACTGGTAACCTCTCAAACGAACCACAAACACCTGGGCTCTGAACTTCTTTAGACGCTCAAAGGTCCAGACGTATCATCGCTTCCCCTCGCTAATTCGTGTCAGAGCTCAAATCTGAAATTGCGAACGTCCAGCGATTGCTCCTAGTCTAAAGGTGCCAGCCCTGAAAGCTCTTGCTGCTCCTCATCTCCCACTGGTAACCTCTCAAACGAACCACAAACACTTGGGCTCTGAACTTCTTTAGACACTCAAAGGTCCAGACGTATCATCGCTTCCCCTCTCTAGTTCACGTCAGAGCTCAACACTGAAATTGCGAACGTCCACCGATTGCTCCTAGACTGAAGGTGCCAGCCCTGAAAGCTCTTGCTGGTCCTCATCTCCCACTGGTAACCTCTCAAACGAACCACAAACACTTGGGCTCTGAACTTCTTTAGACACTCAAAGGTCCAGACGTATCATCGCTTCCCCTCGCTAATTCACGTCAGAGCTCAACACCGACATTGCGAAGGTGCAGCGATTGCTCCTAGTCTAAAGGTGCCAGCCCTGAAAGCTCTTGCTGGTCCTCATCTCCCACTGGTAACCTCTCAAACGAACCACAAACACTTGGGCTCTGAACTTGTTTAGACTACTAAAGGTTCCAACATTCACTCTCTCTCCTGCTCAATCTGGCCAGGACTCCACACCGAAATTGTGAACGTCCAGCGATTGCTCCTAGTCTAAAGGTGCCAGCCCTGAAAGCTCTTGCTGGTCCTCATCTCCCACTGGTAACCTCTCAAACGAACCACAAACACTTGGGCTCTGAACTTCTTTAGACCCTCAAAGGGCCAGACGTATCATCGCTTCCCCTCGCTAATTCACCTCAGAGCTCAACACTGAAATTGCGAACGTCCAGCGATTGCTCCTAGTCTAAAGGTGCCAGGCCTGAAAGCTCTTGCTGGTCCTCATCTCCCACTGGTAACCTCTCAAACGAACCACAAACACTTGGGCTCTGAACTTCTTTAGACGCTCAAAGGTGCAGACTTATCATCGCTTCCCCTCGCTAGTTCACGTCAGAGCTCAACACTGAAATTGCGAACGTCCACCGATTGCTCCTAGACTGAAGGTGCCAGCCCTGAAAGCTCTTGCTGCTCCTCATCTCCCACTGGTAACCTCTCAAACGAACCACGAACACTTGGGCTCTGAACTTCTTCAGACACTCAAAGGTCCAGACGTATCATCGCTTCCCCTCGCTAATTCACATCAGAGCTCAAATCTGAAATTGCGAACGTCCAGCGATTGCTCCTAGTCTAAAGGTGCCAGCCCTGAAAGCTCTTGCTGCTCCTCATCTCCCACTGGTAACCTCTCAAACGAACCACAAACACTTGGGCTCTGAACTTGTTTCGACTACTAAAGGTTCCAACATACACTCGCTCTCCTGCTCTCAAATGGCCAGAGCTCCACACCGAAATTGCGAACGTCCAGCGATTGCTCCTAGTCTAAAGGTACCAGCCCTGAAAGCTCTTGCTGGTCCTCATCTCCCACTGGTAACCTCTCAAACGAACCACAAACACTTGGGCTCTGAACTTCTTTAGACACTCAAAGGGCCAGACGTATCATCGCTTCCCCTCGCTAATTCACGTCAGAGCTCAAATCTGAATTTGGAACGTCCAGCCATTGCTCCTAGTCTAAAGGTGCCAGCCCTGAAAGCTCTTGCTGGTCCTCATCTCCCACTGGTAACCTCTCAAACGAACCACAAACACTTGGGCTCTGAACTTCTTTAGACTACTAAAGGTTCCAAAATACACTCGCTCTCCTGCTCAATCTGCCCACAGCTCCACACCGAAATTGTGAACGTCCAGCGATTGCTCCTAGTCTAAAGGTGCCAGCCCTGAAAGCTCTTGCTGGTCCTCATCTCCCACTGGTAACCTCTCAAACGAACCACAAACACTTGGGCTCTGAACTTCTTTAGACACTCAAAGGTCCAGACGTATCATCGCTTCCCCTCGCTAATTCACGTCAGAGCTCAACACCGACATTGCGAAGGTCCAGTGATTGCTCCTAGTCTAAAGGTGCCAGCCCTGAAAGCTCTTGCTGCTCCTCATCTCCCACTGGTAACCTCTCAAACGAACCACAAACACTTGGGCTCTGAACTTCTTTAGACACTCAAAGGTCCAAACAGATCATCGCTTCCCCTCGCTAATTCACGTCAGAGCTCAAACCTGAATTTGGAACGTCCAGCGATTGCTCCTAGTCTAAAGGTGCCAGCCCTGAAAGCTCTTGCTGGTCCTCATCTCCCACTGGTAACCTCTCAAACGAACCACAAACACTTGGGCTCTGAACTTGTTTAGACTACTAAAGGTTCCAACATACACTCGCTCTCCTGCTCAATCTGGCCAGGACTCCACAGCGCAATTGTGAACGTCCAGCGATTGCTCCTAGTCTAAAGGTGCCAGCCCTGAAAGCTCTTGCTGGTCCTCATCTCCCACTGGTAACCTCTCAAACGAACCACAAACACTTGGGCTCTGAAAGTGTTTAGACTACTAAAGGTTCCAAAATACACTCGCTCTCCTGCTCAATCTGGCCAGGACTCCACACCGAAATTGTGAACGTCCAGCGATTGCTCCTAGTCTAAAGGTGCCAGCCCTGAAAGCTCTTGCTGGTCCTCATCTCCCACTGGTAACCTCTCAAACGAAGCACAAACCCTTGGGCTCTGAACTTCTTTAGACACTCAAAGGCCCAGACGTACCATCGCTTCCCCTCGCTAATTCACGTCAGAGATCAACACTGAAATTGCGAATGTCCAGCGATTGCTCCTACACTAAAGGTGCCAGCCCTGAAAGCTCTTGCTGGTCCTCATCTCCCACTGGTAACCTCTCAAACGAACCACAAACACTTGGGCTCTGAAGTTGTTTAGACTACTAAAGGTTCCAACATACACTCGCTCTCCTGCTCAATCTGGCCGGACATCCACACCGAAATTGAGAACGTCCAGCGATTGCTCCTAGTCTAAAGGTGCCAGCCCTGAAAGCTCTTGCTGCTCCTCATCTCCCACTGGTAACCTCTCAAACGAACCACAAACACTTGGGCTCTGAACTTCTTTAGACACTCAAAGGTCCAGACGTATCATCGCTTCCCATCGCTAATTCACGTCAGAGCTGAAATCTGAATTTGGAACGTCCAGCCATTGCCCCTAGTCTAAAGGTGCCATCCCTGAAAGCTCTTGCTGGTCCTCATCTCCCACTGGTAACCTCTCAAACGAACCACAAACACTTGGGCTCTCAACTTGTTTAGACTACTAAAGGTTCCAAAATACACTCGCTCTCCTGCTCAATCTGCCCACAGATCCACACCGAAATTGTGAACGTCCAGCGATTGCTACTAGACTGAAGGTGCCAGCCCTGGGGGGGTGAAAGCTCTTGCTGGTCCTCATCTCCCACTGGTAACCTCTCAAATGAACCACAAACACTTGGGCTCTGAACTTCTTTAGACACTCAAAGGTCCAGACGTATCATCGCTTCCCCTCGCTAATTCACGTCAGAGCTCAACACCGACATTGCGAAGGTCCACCGATTGCTCCCAGTCTAAAGGTGCCAGCCCTGAAAGCTCTTGCTGGTCCTCATCTCCCACTGGTAACCTCTCAAACGAACCACAAACACTTGGGCTCTGAACTTGTTTAGACTACTAAAGGTTCCAACATACACTCACTCTCCTGCTCAATCTGGCCAGAGCTCCACACCGACATTGCGAAGGTCCAGCGATTGCTCCTAGTCTAAAGGTGCCAGCCCTGAAAGCTCTTGCTGGTCCTCATTTCCCACTGGTAACCTCTCAAACGAACCACAAACACTTGGGCTCTGAACTTCTTTAGACGCTCAAAGGTCCAGACGTATCATCGCTTCCCCTCGCTAATTCACGTCAGAGCTCAACACCGACATTGCGAAGGTCCAGTGATTGCTCCTAGTCTAAAAGTGCCACTCCTGAAAGCTCTTGCTGCTCCTCATCTCCCACTGGTAACCTCTCAAACGAACCACAAACACTTGGCTCTGAACTTGTTTCGACTACTAAAGGTTCCAACATACACTCGCTCTCCTGCTCAATCTGGCCAGAGCTCCACACCGAAATTGCGAACGTCCAGCGATTGCTCCTAGTCTAAAGGTGCCAGCCCTGAAAGCTCTTGCTGGTCCTCATCTCCCACTGGTAACCTCTCAAACGAACCACAAACACTTGGGCTCTGAACTTCTTTAGACACTCAAAGGTCCAGATGGATCATCGCTTCCCCTCGCTAATTCACGTCAGAGCTCAAATCTGAAATTGCGAACGTCCAGCAATTGCTCCTACTCTAAAGGTGCCAGCCCTGAAAGCTCTTGCTGGTCCTCATCTCCCACTGGTAACCTCTCAAACGAATCACAAACACCTGGGCTCTGAACTTCTTTAGACGCTCAAAGGTCCAGACGTATCATCGCTTCCCCTCGCTAATTCATGTCAGAGCTCAAATCTGAAATTGCGAACGTCCAGCGATTGCTCCTAGTCTAAAGGTGCCAGCCCTGAAAGCTCTTGCTGCTCCTCATCTCCCACTGGTAACCTCTCAAACGAACCACAAACACTTGGGCTCTGAACTTCTTTAGACACTCAAAGGTCCAGACGTATCATCGCTTCCCCTCTCTAGTTCACGTCAGAGCTCAACACTGAAATTGCGAACGTCCACCGATTGCTCCTAGACTGAAGGTGCCAGCCCTGAAAGCTCTTGCTGCTCCTCATCTCCCACTGGTAACCTCTCAAACGAACCACAAACACTTGGGCTCTGAACTTCTTTAGACACTCAAAGGTCCAGACGTATCATCGCTTCCCCTCGCTAGTTCACGTCAGAGCTCAAATCTGAAATTGCGAACGTCCAGCGATTGCTCCTAGACTGAAGGTTCCAGCCCTGAAAGCTCTTGCTGGTCCTCATCTCCCACTGGTAACCTCTCAAACGAACCACAAACACTTGGGCTCTCAACTTCTTTAGACTACTAAAGGTTCCAACATACACTCAATCTCCTGCTCAATCTGGCCAGAGCTCCACACCGAAATTGTGAACGTCTAGCGATTGCTCCTAGTCTAAAGGTGCCAGCCCTGAAAGCTCTTGCTGGTCCTCATCTCCCACTGGTAACCTCTCAAACGAACCACAAACACTTGGGCTCTGAACTTCTTTAGACACTCAAAGGTCCAGACGTATCATCGCTTCCACTCACAAATTCACGTAAGAGCTCAACACCGACATTGCGAAGGTGCAGCGATTGCTCCTAGTCTAAAGGTGCCAGCCCTGAAAGCTCTTGCTGCTCCTCATCTCCCACTGGTAACCTCTCAAACGAACCACAAACACTTGGGCTCTGAACTTGTTTAGACACTCAAAGGTCCAGACGTATCATCGCTTCCCCTCGCTAGTTCACGTCAGAGCTCAATACTGAAATTGCGAACGTCCAGCGATTGCTCCTAGTCTAAAGGTGCCAGCCCTGAAAGCTCTTGCTGCTCCTCATCTCCCACTGGTAACCTCTCAAACGAACCACAAACACTTGGGCTCTGAACTTGTTTAGACTACTAAAGGTTCCAACATTCACTCTCTCTCCTGCTCAATCTGGCCAGGACTCCACACCGAAATTGTGAACGTCCAGCGATTGCTCCTAGTCTAAAGGTGCCAGCCCTGAAAGCTCTTGCTGGTCCTCATCTCCCACTGGTAACCTCTCAAACGAAGCAGAAACCCTTGGGCTCTGAACTTCTTTAGACCCTCAAAGGGCCAGACGTATCATCGCTTCCCCTCGCTAATTCACCTCAGAGCTCAACTCTGAAATTGCGAACGTCCAGCGATTGCTCCTAGTCTAAAGGTGCAAGCCCTGAAAGCTCTTGCTGGTCCTCATCTCCCACTGGTAACCTCTCAAACGAACCACAAACACTTGGGCTCTGAACTTCTTTAGAAGCTCAAAGGTGCAGACTTATCATCGCTTCCCCTCGCTAGTTCACGTCAGAGCTCAACACTGAAATTGCGAACGTCCACCGATTGCTCCTAGACTGAAGGTGCCAGCCCTGAAAGCTCTTGCTGCTCCTCATCTCCCACTGGTAACCTCTCAAACGAACCACGAACACTTGGGCTCTGAACTTCTTCAGACACTCAAAGGTCCAGACGTATCATCGCTTCCCCTCGCTAATTCACATCAGAGCTCAAATCTGAAATTGCGAACGTCCAGCGATTGCTCCTAGTCTAAAGGTGCCAGCCCTGAAAGCTCTTGCTGCTCCTCATCTCCCACTGGTAACCTCTCAAACGAACCACAAACACTTGGGCTCTGAACTTGTTTCGACCACTAAAGGTTCCAACATACACTCACTCTCCTGCTCAAATGGCCAGAGCTCCACACCGAAATTGCGAACGTCCAGCGATTGCTCCTAGTCTAAAGGTACCAGCCCTGAAAGCTCTTGCTGGTCCTCATCTCCCACTGGTAACCTCTCAAACGAACCACAAACACTTGGGCTCTGAACTTCTTTAGACACTCAAAGGGCCAGACGTATCATCGCTTCCCCTCGCTAATTCACGTCAGAGCTCAAATCTGAATTTGGAACGTCCAGCCATTGCTCCTAGTCTAAAGGTGCCAGCCCTGAAAGCTCTTGCTGGTCCTCATCTCCCACTGGTAACCTCTCAAACGAACCACAAACACTTGGGCTCTGAACTTCTTTAGACTACTAAAGGTTCCAAAATACACTAGCTCTCCTGCTCAATCTGCCCACAGCTCCACACCGAAATTGTGAACGTCCAGCGATTGCTCCTAGTCTAAAGGTGCCAGCCCTGAAAGCTCTTGCTGGTCCTCATCTCCCACTGGTAACCTCTCAAACGAACCACAAACACTTGGGCTCTGAACTTCTTTAGACACTCAAAGGTCCAGACGTATCATCGCTTCCCCTCGCTAATTCACGTCAGAGCTCAACAACGACATTGCGAAGGTCCAGTGATTGCTCCTAGTCTAAAGGTGCCAGCCCTGAAAGCTCTTGCTGGTCCTCATCTCCCACTGGTAACCTCTCAAACGAACCACAAACACTTGGGCTCTGAACTTGTTTAGACACTCAAAGGTCCAGACGTATCATCGCTTCCCCTCGCTAATTCACATCAGAGCTCAAATCTGAATTTGGAACGTCCAGCGATTGCTCCTAGTCTAAAGGTGCCAGCCCTGAAAGCTCTTGCTGCTCCTCATCTCCCACTGGTAACCTCTCAAACGAACCACAAACACTTGGGCTCTGAACCTGTTTAGACGCTCAAAGGTCCAGACGGATCATCGATTCCCCTTGCTAGTTCACGTCAAAGCTCAATACTGAAATTGCGAACGTCCACCTATTGCTCCTAGACTGAAGGTGCAAGCCCTGAAAGCTCTTGCTGGTCCTCATCTCCCACGGATAACCTCTCAAACGAACCACAAACACTTGGGCTCAACTACTAAAGGTTCCAACATACACTCGCTCTCCTGCTCAATCTGGCCGGACCTCCACACAGAAATTGCGAAGGTGCAGCGACTGCTCCTAGTCTAAAGGTGCCAGCCCTGAAAGCTCTTGCTGGTCCTCATCTCCCACTGGTACCTCTCAAACGAACCACAAACACTTGGGCTCTGAACTTGTTTAGACTACTAAAGGTTCCAACATACACTCGCTCTCCTGCTCAATCTGGCCAGGACTCCACAGCGCAATTGTGAACGTCCAGCGATTGCTCCTAGTCTAAAGGTGCCAGCCCTGAAAGCTCTTGCTGGTCCTCATCTCCCACTGGTAACCTCTCAAACGAACCACAAACACTTGGGCTCTGAACTTCTTTAGACTACTAAAGGTTCCAAAATACACTCGCTCTCCTGCTCAATCTGGCCAGGACTCCACACCGAAATTGTGAACGTCCAGCGATTGCTCCTAGTCTAAAGGTGCCAGCCCTGAAAGCTCTTGCTGCTCCTCATCTCCCACTGGTAACCTCTCAAACGAACCACAAACACTTGGGCTCTGAACTTCTTTAGACACTCAAAGGTCCAGACGTATCATCGCTTCCCCTCGCTAATTCACCTCAGAGCTCAACACTGAAATTGCGAATGTCCAGCGATTGCTCCTAGTCTAAAGGTGCCAGCCCTGAAAGCTCTTGCTGGTCCTCATCTCCCACTGGTAACCTCTCAAACGAACCACAAACACTTGGGCTCTGAAGTTGTTTAGACTACTAAAGGTTCCAACATACACTCGCTCTCCTGCTCAATCTGGCCGGACATCCACACCGAAATTGAGAACGTCCAGCGATTGCTCCTAGTCTAAAGGTGCCAGCCCTGAAAGCTCTTGCTGCTCCTCATCTCCCACTGGTAACCTCTCAAACGAACCACAAACACTTGGGCTCTGAACTTCTTTAGACACTCAAAGGTCAGACGTATCATCGCTTCCCATCGCTAATTCACGTCAGAGCTGAAATCTGAATTTGGAACGTCCAGCCATTGCCCCTAGTCTAAAGGTGCCATCCCTGAAAGCTCTTGCCGGTCCTCATCTCCCACTGGTAACCTCTCAAACGAACCACAAACACTTGGGCTCTCAACTTGTTTAGACTACTAAAGGTTCCAAAATACACTCGCTCTCCTGCTCAATCTGCCCACAGCTCCACACCGAAATTGTGAACGTCCAGCGATTGCTCCTAGTCTAAAGGTGCCAGCCTGAAAGCTCTTGCTGGTCCTCATCTCCCACTGGTAACCTCTCAAATGAACCACAAACACTTGGGCTCTGAACTTCTTTAGACACTCAAAGGTCCAGACGTATCATCGCTTCCCCTCGCTAATTCACGTCAGAGCTCAACACCGACATTGCGAAGGTCCACCGATTGCTCCCAGTCTAAAGTGCCAGCCCTGAAAGCTCTTGCTGGTCCTCATCTCCCACTGGTAACCTCTCAAACGAACCACAAACACTTGGGCTCTGAACTTGTTTAGACACTCAAAGGTCCAGACGTATCATCGCTTCCCTCGCTAATTCACGTCAGAGCTCAAATCTGAATTTGGAACGTCCAGCGATTGCTCTAGTCTAAAGGTGCCAGCCCTGAAAGCTCTTGCTGGTCCTCATCTCCAACTGGTAACCTCTCAAACGAACCACAAACACTTGGGCTCTGAACCTGTTTAGACACTCAAAGGTCCAGACGGATCATCGATTCCCCTTGCTAGTTCACGTCAAAGCTCAATACTGAAATTGCGAACGTCCACCTATTGCTCCTAGACTGAAGGTGCAAGCCCTGAAAGCTCTTGCTGGTCCTCATCTCCCACTGGTAACCTCTCAAACGAACCACAACCACTTGGGCTCTGAACTTCTTTAGACACTCAAAGGTTCCAACATACACTCGCTCTCCTGCTCAATCTGGCCGGACCTCCACACAGAAATTGCGAACGTCCAGCGATTGCTCCTAGTCTAAAGGTGCCAGCCCTGAAAGCTCTTGCTGGTCCTCATCTCCCACTGGTAACCTCTCAAACGAACCACAAACACTTGGGCTCTGAACTTCTTTAGACGCTCAAAGGTCCAGACGTATCATCGCTTTCCCTCGCTAATTCACGTCAGAGCTCAAATCTGAATTTGGAACGTCCAGCGATTGCTCCTAGTCTAAAGGTGCCAGCCCTGAAAGCTCTTGCTGGTCCTCATCTCCCACTGGTAACCTCTCAAACGAACCACAAACACTTGGGCTCTGAACTTCTTTAGACACTCAAAGGTCCAAACGTATCATCGCTTCCCCTCGCTAATTCACGTCAGAGCTCAAATCTGAATTTGGAACGTCCAGCGATTGCTCCTAGTCTAAAGGTGCCAGCCCTGAAAGCTCTTGCTGGTCCTCATCTCCCACTGGTAACCTCTCAAACGAACCACAAACACTTGGGCTCTGAACTTCTTTAGACTACTAAAGGTTCCAACATACACTCGCTCTCCTGCTCAATCTGGCCAGGACTCTACACCGAATTTGTGAACGTCCAGCGATTGCTCCTAGTCTAAAGGTGCCAGCCCTGAAAGCTCTTGCTGCTCCTCATCTCCCACTGGTAACCTCTCAAACGAACCTCAAACACTTGGGCTCTGAACTTCTTTAGACTACTAAAGGTTCCAACATACACTCGCTCTCCTGCTCAATCTGGCCAGGACTCTACACCGAATTTGCGAACGTCCACCGATTGCTCCTAGACTGAAGGTGCCAGCCCTGAAAGCTCTTGCTGCTCCTCATCTCCCACTGGTAACCTCTCAAACGAACCACAAACACTTGGGCTCTGAACTTGTTTAGACTACTAAAGGTTCCAACATACACTCGCTCTCCTGCTCAATCTGGCCGGACCTCCACACCGAAATTGCGAACGTCCAGCGATTGCTCCTAGTCTAAAGGTGCCAGCCCTGAAAGCTCTTGCTGGTCCTCATCTCCCACTGGTAACCTCTCAAACGAACCACAAACACTTGGGCTCTGACCTTCTTTAGACACTCAAAGGTCCAGACGTATCATCGCTTCCCCTCGCTAATTCACCTCAGAGCTCAAATCTGAATTTGGAACATCCAGCGATTGCTCCTAGTCTAAAGGTGCCAGCCCTGAAAGCTCTTGCTGGTCCTCATCTCCCACTGGTAACCTCTCAAACGAACCACAAACACTTGGGCTCTGAACTTCTTTAGACACTCAAAGGTTCCAACATACACTCGCTCTCCTGCTCAATCTGCCCACAGCTCCACACCGAAATTGCGGAAGTCCAGCGATTGCTCCTAGTCTAAAGGTGCCAGCCCTGAAAGCTCTTGCTGGTCCTCATCTCCCACTGGTAACCTCTCAAACGAACCACAAACACTTGGGCTCTGAGCCTGTTTACACACTCAAAGGTCCAGACGGATCATCGCTTCCCCTCGCTAATTCAAGTCAGAGCGAAACCGTGAAATTCGAATGTCCAGCGATTGCTCCTACTCTAAAGGCGCCAGCCCTGAAAGCTCTTGCTGGTCCTCATCTCCCACTGGTAACCTCTCAAACGAACCACAAACACTTGGGCTCTGAACTTGTTTCGACTACTAAAAGTTCCAACATACACTCGATCTCCTGCTCAATCTGGCCAGAGCTCCACACCGAAATTACGAAGGTGCAGCGATTGCTCCTAGTCTAAAGGTGCCAGCCCTGAAAGCTCTTACTGGTCCTCATCTCCCACTGGTAACCTCTCAAACGAACCACAAACACTTGGGCTCTGAAATTGTTTAGACACTCAAAGGTCCAGACGTATCATCGCTTCCCCTCGCTAATTCACGTCAGAGCGCCACCCTGAAATTGTGAACGTCCAGCGATTGCTCCTAGTCTAAAGGTGCCAGCCCTGAAAGCTCTTGCTGGTCCTCATCTCCCACTGGTAACCTCTCAAACGAACCACAAACACTTGGCCTCTGAACTTGTTTAGACACTCAAAGGTCCAAACGTATCATCGCTTCCCCTCGCTAATTCACCTCAGAGCTCAACACTGAAATTGCGAACGTCCAGCGATTGCTCCTAGTCTAAAGGTGCCAGCCCTGAAAGCTCTTGCTGGTCCTCATCTTCCACTGGTAACCTCTCAAACGAACCACAAACACGTGGCCTCTGAACTTCTTTAGACGCTCAAAGGTCCAGACGTATCATCGCTTCCCCTCGCTAGTTCACGTCAGAGCTGAATACTGAAATTGCGAACGTCCAGCGATTGCTCCTAGTCTAAAGGTGCCACTCCTAAAAGCTCTTGCTGGTCCTCATCTCCCACTGGTAACCTCTCAAACGAACCACAAACACTTGGGCTCTGAACTTCTTTAGACACTCAAAGGTCCAGACGTATCATAGCTTCCCCTCGCTAATTCACGTCAGAGCTCAAATCTGAAATTGCGAACGTCCAGCGATTGCTCCTAGACTGAAGGTGCCAGCCCTGAAAGCTCTTGCTGGTCCTCATCTCCCACTGGTAACCTCTCAAACGAACCACAAACACTTGGGCTCTGAACTTCTTTAGACTACCAAAGGTTCCAACATACACTCGCTCTCCTGCTCAATCTGGCCGGACCTCCACACAGAAATTGCGAACGTCCAGCGATTGCTCCTAGTCTAAAGGTGCCAGCCCTGAAAGCTCTTGCTGGTCCTCATCTCCCACTGGTAACCTCTCAAACGAACCACAAACACTTGGGCTCTGAACTTGTTTAGACTACTAAAGGTTCCAACATACACTCGTTCTCCTGATCAATCTGGCCAGAGCTCCACACCGACATTGCGAAGGTCCAGCGATTGCTCCTCGTCTAAAGGTGCCAGCCCTGAAAGCTCTTGCTGGTCCTCATCTCCCACTGGTAACCTTTCAAACGAACCACAAACACTTGGGCTCTGAACTTGTTTAGACACTCAAAGGTCCAGACGTATCATCCCTTCCACTCACTAATTCACGTCAGAGCTCAAATCTGAATTTGGAACGTCCAGCCATTGCTCCTAGTCTAAAGGTGCCAGCCCTGAAAGCTCTTGCTGGTCCTCATCTCCCACTGGTAACCTCTCAAACGAACCACAAACACTTGGGCTCTGAACTTCTTTAGACACTCAAAGGTCCAGACGTATCATCGCTACCCCTCGCTAATTCACGTCAGAGTTCAATACTGAAATTGCGAACGTCCACCGATTGCTCCTAGACTGAAGGTGCCAGCCCTCAAAGCTCTTGCTGGTCCTCATCTCCCACTGGTAACCTCTCAAACGAACCACAAACACTTGGGCTCTGAACTTCTTTAGACTACTAAAGGTTCCAACATACACTCGCTCTCCTGATCAATCTAGCCAGAGCTCCACACTGAAATTGCAAAAGTCCAGCGATTGCTCCTAGTTTGAAGGTGCCAGCCCTGAAAGCTCTTGCTGCTCCTCATCTCCCACTGGTAACCTCTCAAACGAACCAGAAACACTTGGGCTCTGAACTTCTTTAGACACTCAAAGGTCCAGACGTGTCATTGCTTCCCCTCGCTAATTCACGTCAGAGCTCAAATCTGAATTTGGAACGTCCAGCGATTGCTCCTAGTCTAAAGGTGCCAGCCCTGAAAGCTCTTGCTGGTCCTCATCTCCCACTGGTAACCTCTCAAACGAACCACAAACACTTGGGCTCTGAACTTTTTTAGACTACTAAAAGTTCCAACATACACTCGCCCTCCTGCTCAATCTGGCCAGGACTCCACACCGAAATTGTGAACGTCCAGCGATTGCTCCTAGTCTAAAGGTGCCAGCCCTGAAAGCTCTTGCTGGTCCTCATCTCCCACTGGTAACCTCTCAAACAAACCACAAACACTTGGGCTCTGAACTTCTTTAGACACTCAAAGGTCCAGACGTATCATCGCTTCCCCTCGCTAATTCACGTCAGAGCTCAACTCTGAAATTGGAATGTCCAGCGATTGCTCCTAGTCTAAAGGTGCCAGCCCTGAAAGCTCTTGCTGGTCCTCATCTCCCACTGGTAACCTCTCAAACGAACCACAAACACTTGGCCTCTGAACTTCTTTAGACACTCAAAGGTTCCAACATACACTCGCTCTCCTGCTCAATCTGCCCACAGCTCCACACCGAAATTGCGAACGTCCAGCGATTGCTCCTAGTCTAAAGGTGCCAGCCCTGAAAGCTCTTGCTGGTCCTCATCTCCCACTGGTAACCTCTCAAACGAACCACAAACACTTGGGCTCTGAACTTGTTTAGACACTCAAAGGTCCAGACGTATCATCGCTTCCCCTCGCTAATTCACGTCAGAGCTCAAATCTGAATTTGGAACGTCCAGCGATTGCTCCTAGTCTAAAGGTGCCAGCCCTGAAAGCTCTTGCTGGTCCTCATCTCCCACTGGTAACCTCTCAAACGAACCACAAACACTTGGGCTCTGAACTTCTTTAGACTACTAAAGGTTCCAACATACACTCGCTCTCCTGATCAATCTAGCCAGGACTCCACACCGAAATTGTGAACGTCCAGCGATTGCTCCTAGTCTAAAGGTGCCAGCCCTGAAAGCTCTTGCTGGTCCTCATCTCCCACTGGTAACCTCTCAAACGAACCACAAACACTTGGGCTCTGAACTTCTTTAGACACCCAAAGGTCCAGACATATCATCGCTTCCCCTCGCTAATTCACCTCAGAGCTCAAATCTGAAATTGCGAACGTTCAGCGATAGCTCCTAGTTTAAAGGTGCCAGCCCTGAAAGCTCTTGCTGGTCCTCATCTCCCACTGGTAACCTCTCAAACGAACCACAAACACTTGGGCTCTGAGCGTGTTTACACACTCAAAGGTCCAGACGGATCATCGCTTCCCCTCGCTAATTCAAGTCAGAGCGAAACCGTGAAATTCGAACGTCCAGCGATTGCTCCTACTCTAAAGGCGCCAGCCCTGAAAGCTCTTGCTGGTCCTCATCTCCCACTGGTAACCTCTCAAACGAACCACAAACACTTGGGCTCTGAACTTGTTTAGACTACTAAAAGTTCCAACATACTCTTGCTCTCCTGCTCAATCTGGCCAGAGCTCCACACCGAAATTACGAAGGTCCAGCGATTGCTCCTAGTCTAAAGGTGCCAGCCCTGAAAGCTCTTGCTGCTCCTCATCTCCCACTGGTAACCTCTCAAACGAACCACAAACACTTGGGCTCTGAACTTGTTTAGACTACTAAAGGTTCCAACATACACTCGCTCTCCTGCTCAATCTGGCCGGACCTCCACACCGAAATTGCGAACGTCCAGCGATTGCTCCTAGTCTAAAGGTGCCAGCCCTGAAAGCTCTTGCTGGTCCTCATCTCCCACTGGTAACCTCTCAAACGAACCACAAACACTTGGGCTCTGAACTTCTTTAGACACTCAAAGGTCCAGACGTATCATAGCTTCCCCTCGCTAATTCACGTCAGAGCTCAAATCTGAAATTGCGAACGTCCAGCGATTGCTCCTAGACTGAAGGTGCCAGCCCTGAAAGCTCTTGCTGGTCCTCATCTCCCACTGGTAACCTCTCAAACGAACCACAAACACTTGGGCTCTGAACTTCTTTAGACTACCAAAGGTTCCAACATACACTCGCTCTCCTGCTCAATCTGGCCGGACCTCCACACAGAAATTGCGAACGTCCAGCGATTGCTCCTAGTCTAAAGGTGCCAGCCCTGAAAGCTCTTGCTGGTCCTCATCTCCCACTGGTAACCTCTCAAACGAACCACAAACACTTGGGCTCTGAACTTGTTTAGACTACTAAAGGTTCCAACATACACTCGTTCTCCTGATCAATCTGGCCAGAGCTCCACACCGACATTGCGAAGGTCCAGCGATTGCTCCTCGTCTAAAGGTGCCAGCCCTGAAAGCTCTTGCTGGTCCTCATCTCCCACTGGTAACCTTTCAAACGAACCACAAACACTTGGGCTCTGAACTTGTTTAGACACTCAAAGGTCCAGACGTATCATCCCTTCCACTCACTAATTCACGTCAGAGCTCAAATCTGAATTTGGAACGTCCAGCCATTGCTCCTAGTCTAAAGGTGCCAGCCCTGAAAGCTCTTGCTGGTCCTCATCTCCCACTGGTAACCTCTCAAACGAACCACAAACACTTGGGCTCTGAACTTCTTTAGACACTCAAAGGTCCAGACGTATCATCGCTACCCCTCGCTAATTCACGTCAGAGTTCAATACTGAAATTGCGAACGTCCACCGATTGCTCCTAGACTGAAGGTGCCAGCCCTCAAAGCTCTTGCTGGTCCTCATCTCCCACTGGTAACCTCTCAAACGAACCACAAACACTTGGGCTCTGAACTTCTTTAGACTACTAAAGGTTCCAACATACACTCGCTCTCCTGATCAATCTAGCCAGAGCTCCACACTGAAATTGCAAAAGTCCAGCGATTGCTCCTAGTTTGAAGGTGCCAGCCCTGAAAGCTCTTGCTGCTCCTCATCTCCCACTGGTAACCTCTCAAACGAACCAGAAACACTTGGGCTCTGAACTTCTTTAGACACTCAAAGGTCCAGACGTGTCATTGCTTCCCCTCGCTAATTCACGTCAGAGCTCAAATCTGAATTTGGAACGTCCAGCGATTGCTCCTAGTCTAAAGGTGCCAGCCCTGAAAGCTCTTGCTGGTCCTCATCTCCCACTGGTAACCTCTCAAACGAACCACAAACACTTGGGCTCTGAACTTTTTTAGACTACTAAAAGTTCCAACATACACTCGCCCTCCTGCTCAATCTGGCCAGGACTCCACACCGAAATTGTGAACGTCCAGCGATTGCTCCTAGTCTAAACGTGCCAGCCCTGAAAGCTCTTGCTGGTCCTCATCTCCCACTGGTAACCTCTCAAACAAACCACAAACACTTGGGCTCTGAACTTCTTTAGACACTCAAAGGTCCAGACGTATCATCGCTTCCCCTCGCTAATTCACGTCAGAGCTCAACTCTGAAATTGGAATGTCCAGCGATTGCTCCTAGTCTAAAGGTGCCAGCCCTGAAAGCTCTTGCTGGTCCTCATCTCCCACTGGTAACCTCTCAAACGAACCACAAACACTTGGCCTCTGAACTTCTTTAGACACTCAAAGGTTCCAACATACACTCGCTCTCCTGCTCAATCTGCCCACAGCTCCACACCGAAATTGCGAACGTCCAGCGATTGCTCCTAGTCTAAAGGTGCCAGCCCTGAAAGCTCTTGCTGGTCCTCATCTCCCACTGGTAACCTCTCAAACGAACCACAAACACTTGGGCTCTGAACTTGTTTAGACACTCAAAGGTCCAGACGTATCATCGCTTCCCCTCGCTAATTCACGTCAGAGCTCAAATCTGAATTTGGAACGTCCAGCGATTGCTCCTAGTCTAAAGGTGCCAGCCCTGAAAGCTCTTGCTGGTCCTCATCTCCCACTGGTAACCTCTCAAACGAACCACAAACACTTGGGCTCTGAACTTCTTTAGACTACTAAAGGTTCCAACATACACTCGCTCTCCTGATCAATCTAGCCAGGACTCCACACCGAAATTGTGAACGTCCAGCGATTGCTCCTAGTCTAAAGGTGCCAGCCCTGAAAGCTCTTGCTGGTCCTCATCTCCCACTGGTAACCTCTCAAACGAACCACAAACACTTGGGCTCTGAACTTCTTTAGACACCCAAAGGTCCAGACATATCATCGCTTCCCCTCGCTAATTCACCTCAGAGCTCAAATCTGAAATTGCGAACGTTCAGCGATAGCTCCTAGTTTAAAGGTGCCAGCCCTGAAAGCTCTTGCTGGTCCTCATCTCCCACTGGTAACCTCTCAAACGAACCACAAACACTTGGGCTCTGAGCGTGTTTACACACTCAAAGGTCCAGACGGATCATCGCTTCCCCTCGCTAATTCAAGTCAGAGCGAAACCGTGAAATTCGAACGTCCAGCGATTGCTCCTACTCTAAAGGCGCCAGCCCTGAAAGCTCTTGCTGGTCCTCATCTCCCACTGGTAACCTCTCAAACGAACCACAAACACTTGGGCTCTGAACTTGTTTAGACTACTAAAAGTTCCAACATACTCTTGCTCTCCTGCTCAATCTGGCCAGAGCTCCACACCGAAATTACGAAGGTCCAGCGATTGCTCCTAGTCTAAAGGTGCCAGCCCTGAAAGCTCTTGCTGCTCCTCATCTCCCACTGGTAACCTCTCAAACGAACCACAAACACTTGGGCTCTGAACTTGTTTAGACTACTAAAGGTTCCAACATACACTCGCTCTCCTGCTCAATCTGGCCGGACCTCCACACCGAAATTGCGAACGTCCAGCGATTGCTCCTAGTCTAAAGGTGCCAGCCCTGAAAGCTCTTGCTGGTCCTCATCTCCCACTGGTAACCTCTCAAACGAACCACAAACACTTGGGCTCTCAACTTCTTTAGACACTCAAAGGTCCAGACGTATCATCGCTTCCCCTCGCTAATTCATGTCAGAGCTCCACACCGATATTGCGAACGTCCAGCGATTTCTCCTAGTCTAAAGGTGCCAGCCCTGAAAGCTCTTGCTGGTCCTCATCTCCCACTGGTAACCTCTCAAACGAACCACAAACACTTGGGCTCTGAACTTCTTTAGACACTCAAAGGTCCAGACGTATCATAGCTTCCCCTCGCTAATTCACGTCAGAGCTCAAATCTGAAATTGCGAACGTCCAGCGATTGCTGCTAGACTGAAGGTGCCAGCCCTGAAAGCTCTTGCTGGTCCTCATCTCCCACTGGTAACCTCTCAAACGAACCACAAACACTTGGGCTCTGAACTTCTTTAGACTACCAAAGGTTCCAACATACACTCAATCTCCTGCTCAATCTGGCCGGACCTCCACACAGAAATTGCGAACGTCCACCGATTGCTCCTAGTCTAAAGGTGCCAGCCCTGAAAGCTCTTGCTGGTCCTCATCTCCCACTGGTAACCTCTCAAACGAACCAGAAACACTTGGGCTCTGAACTTGTTTAGACACTCAAAGGTCCAGACATATCATCGCTAATTCACGTCAGAGCTCAAATCTGAAATTGCGAACGTCCAGCGATTGCTCCTAGTCTAAAGGTGCCAGCCCTGAAAGCTCTTGCTGGTCCTCATCTCCCACTGGTAACCTCTCAAACGAACCACAACCACTTGGGCTCTGAACTTGTTTAGTCTACTAAAAGTTCCAACATACACCCGCTCTCCTGATCAATCTGGCCAGAGCTCCACACTGAAATTGCGAACGTCCAGCGATTGCTCCTAGTCTAAAGGTGCCAGCCCTGAAAGCTCTTGCTGCTCCTCATCTCCCTCTGGTAACCTCTCAAACGAACCACAAACACTTGGGCTCTGAACTTGTTTAGACACTCAAAGGTCCAGACGTATCATCGCTTCCCGTCGCTAATTCACGTCAGAGCTCAAATCTGAATTTGGAACGTCCAGCGATTGCTCCTAATCTAAAGGTGCCAGCCCTGAAAGCTCTTGCTGGTCCTCATCTCCCACTGGTAACCTCTCAAACGAACCACAAACACTTGGGCTCTGAACTTGTTTAGACTACTAAAGGTTCCAACATACACTCGCTCTCCTGCTCAATCTGGCCAGGACTCCACAGCGAAATTGTGAACGTCCAGCGATTGCTCCTAGTCTAAAGGTGCCAGCCCTGAAAGCTCTTGCTGGTCCTCATCTCCCACTGGTAACCTCTCAAACGAACCACAAACACTTGGGCTCTGAACTTCTTTAGACACTCAAAGGTCCAGACGTATCATCGCTTCCCCTCGCTAATTCACGTCAGAGCTCAACAACGACATTGTGAAGGTCCAGTGATTGCTCCTAGTCTAAAGGTGCCAGCCCTGAAAGCTCTTGCTGCTCCTCATCTCCCACTGGTAACCTCTCAAACGAACCACAAACACTTGGGCTCTGAACTTCTTTAGACACTCAAAGGTCCAGACGTATCATCGCTTCCCCTCGCTAATTCACATCAGAGCTCAAATCTGAATTTGGAACGTCCAGCGATTGCTCCTAGTCTAAAGGTGCCAGCCCTGAAAGCTCTTGCTGGTCCTCATCTCCCACCTGGTAACCTCTCAAACGAACCACAAACACTTGGGCTCTGAACTTGTTTAGACTACTAAAGGTTCCAACATACACTCTCTCTCCTGCTCAATCTGGCCGGACATCCACACCGAAATTGAGAACGTCCAGCGATTGCTCCTAGTCTAAAGGTGCCAGCCCTGAAAGCTCTTGCTGCTCCTCATCTCCCACTGGTAACCTCTCAAACGAACCACAAACACTTGGGCTCTGAACTTCTTTAGACACTCAAAGGTCCAGACGTATCATCGCTTCCCATCGCTAATTCACCTCAGAGCTGAAATCTGAATTTGGAACGTCCAGCCATTGCTCCTAGTCTAAAGGTGCCAGCCCTGAAAGCTCTTGCTGGTCCTCATCTCCCACTGGTAACCTCTCAAACGAACCACAAACACTTGGGCTCTCAACTTGTTTAGACTACTAAAGGTTCCAAAATACACTCGCTCTCCTGCTCAATCTGCCCACAGCTCCACACGGAAATTGTGAACGTCCAGCGATTGCTACTAGACTGAAGGTGCCAGCCCTGAAAGCTCTTGCTGGTCCTCATCTCCCACTGGTAACCTCTCAAATGAACCACAAACACTTGGGCTCTGAACTTCTTTAGACACTCAAAGGTCCAGACGTATCATTGCTTCCCCTCGCTAATTCACGTCAGAGCTCAACACCGACATTGCGAAGGTCCACCGATTGCTCCCAGTCTAAAGGTGCCAGCCCTGAAAGCTCTTACTGCTCCTCATCTCCCACTGGTAACCTCTCAAACGAACCACAAACACTTGGGCTCTGAACTTCTTTAGACACTCAAAGGTCCAGACGTATCATCGCTTCCCCTCGCTAATTCACGTCAGAGCTCAAATCTGAATTTGGAACGTCCAGCGATTGCTCCTAGTCTAAAGGTGCCAGCCCTGAAAGCTCTTGCTGCTCCTCATCTCCCACTGGTAACCTCTCAAACGAACCACAAACACTTGGGCTCTGAACTTCTTTAGACACTCAAAGGTCCAGACGGATCATAGATTCCCCTTGCTAGTTCACGTCAAAGCTCAATACTGAAATTGCGAACGTCCACCTATTGCTCCTAGACTGAAGGTGCAAGCCCTGAAAGCTCTTGCTGGGCCTCATCTCCCACTGGTAACCTCTCAAACGAACCACAACCACTTGGGCTCTGAACTTCTTTAGACACTCAAAGGTTCCAACATACACTCGCTCTCCTGCTCAATCTGGCCGGACCTCCACACCGAAATTGCGAACGTCCAGCGATTGCTCCTAGTCTAAAGGTGCCAGCCCTGAAAGCTCTTGCTGCTCCTCATCTCCCACTGGTAACCTCTCAAACGAACCACAAACACTTGGGCTCTGAACTTGTTTAGACACTCAAAGGTCCAGACGTATCATCGCTTTCCCTCGCTAATTCACGTCAGAGCTCAAATCTGAATTTGGAACGTCCAGCGATTGCTCCTAGTCTAAAGGTGCCAGCCCTGAAAGCTCTTGCTGCTCCTCATCTCCCACTGGTAACCTCTCAAACGAACCACAAACACTTGGGCTCTGAACTTCTTTAGACTACTAAAGGTTCCAACATACACTCGCTCTCCTGCTCAATCTGGCCAGGACTCTACACCGAATTTGTGAACGTCCAGCGATTGCTCCTAGTCTAAAGGTGCCAGCCCTGAAAGCTCTTGCTGCTCCTCATCTCCCACTGGTAACCTCTCAAACGAACCACAAACACTTGGGCTCTGAACCTGTTTAGACACTCAAAGGTCCAGACGGATCATCGCTTCCCCTCGCTAGTTCACATCAGAGCTCAATACTGAAATTGCGAACGTCCACCGATTGCTCCTAGACTGAAGGTGCCAGCCCTGAAAGCTCTTGCTGGTCCTCATCTCCCACTGGTAACCTCTCAAACGAACCACAAACACTTGGGCTCTGAACTTCTTTAGACTACTAAAGGTTCCAACATACACTCGCTCTCCTGCTCAATCTGGCCGGATGTCCACACCGAAATTGCGAACGTCCAGCGATTGCTCCTAGTCTAAAGGTGCCAGCCCTGAAAGCTCTTGCTGGTCCTCATCTCCCACTGGTAACCTCTCAAACGAACCACAAACACTTGGGCTCTGAACTTCTTTAGACACTCAAAGGTCCAGACGTATCATCGCTTCCCCTCGCTAATTCACGTCAGAGCTCAAATCTGAATTTGGAACGTCCAGCGATTGCTCCTAGTCTAAAGGTGCCAGCCCTGAAAGCTCTTGCTGCTCCTCATCTCCCACTGGTAACCTCTCAAACGAACCACAAACACTTGGGCTCTGAACTTCTTTAGACACTCAAAGGTTCCAACATACACTCGCTCTCCTGCTCAATCTGCCCACAGCTCCACACCGAAATTGCGAAAGTCCAGCGATTGCTCCTAGTCTAAAGGTGCCAGCCCTGAAAGCTCTTGCTGCTCCTCATCTCCCACTGGTAACCTCTCAAACGAACCACAAACACTTGGGCTCTGAACCTGTTTAGACACTCAAAGGTCCAGACGGATCATCGCTTCCCCTCGCTAATTCACATCAGAGCTCAATACTGAAATTGCGAACGTCCACCGATTGCTCCTAGACTGAAGGTGCCAGCCCTGAAAGCTCTTGCTGGTCCTCATCTCCCACTGGTAACCTCTCAAACGAACCACAAACACTTGGGCTCTGAACTTGTTTAGACTACTAAAGGTTCCAACATACACTCGCTCTCCTGCTCAATCTGGCCGGATGTCCACAACGAAATTGCGAACGTCCAGCGATTGCTCCTAGTCTAAAGGTGCCAGCCCTGAAAGCTCTTGCTGGTCCTCATCTCCCACTGGTAACCTCTCAAACGAACCACAAACACTTGGGCTCTGAACTTCTTTAGACACTCAAAGGTCCAGACGTATCATCGCTTCCCCTCGCTAATTCACGTCAGAGCTCAAATCTGAATTTGGAACGTCCAGCGATTGCTCCTAGTGTAAAGGTGCCAGCCCTCAAAGCTCTTGCTGGTCCTCATCTCCCACTGGTAACCTCTCAAACGAACCACAAACACTTGGGCTCTGAACTTCTTTAGACACTCAAAGGTTCCAACATACACGTGCTCTCCTGCTCGATCTGGCCAGAGCTCCACACCGAAATTGCGAACGTCCAGCGATTGCTCCTAGTCTAAAGGTGCCAGCCCTGAAAGCTCTTGCTGGTCCTCATCTCCCACTGGTAACCTCTAAAACGAACCACAAACACTTGGGCTCTGAACTTGTTTAGACACTCAAAGGTCCAGACGTATCATCGCTTCCCCTCGCTAATTCACGTCAGAGCTCAAATCTGAATTGTGAACGTCCAGCGATTGCTCCTAGTCTAAAGGTGCCAGCCCTGAAAGCTCTTGCTGGTCCTCATCTCCCACTGGTAACCTCTCAAACGAACCACAAACACTTGGGCTCTGAACTTGTTTAGACTACTAAAGGTTCCAACATACACTCGCTCTCCTGCTCAATCTGGCCAGGACTCCACACCGAAATTGTGAACGTCCAGCGATTGCTCCTAGTCTAAAGGTGCCAGCCCTGAAAGCTCTTGCTGGTCCTCATCTCCCACTGGTAACCTCTCAAACGAACCACAAACACTTGGCCTCTGAACTTCTTTAGACACCCAAAGGTCCAGACATATCATCGCTTCCCCTCGCTAATTCACCTCAGAGCTCAAATCTGAAATTGCGAACGTTCAGCGATAGCTCCTAGTTTAAAGGTGCCAGCCCTGAAAGCTCTTGCTGGTCCTCATCTCCCACTGGTAACCTCTCAAACGAACCACAAACACTTGGGCTCTGAGCCTGTTTACACACTCAACGGTCCAGACGGATCATCGCTTCCCCTTGCTAATTCAAGTCAGAGCGAAACCGTGAAATTCGAACGTCCAGCGATTGCTCCTACTCTAAAGGCGCGAGCCCTGAAATCTCTTGCTGGTCCTCATCTCCCACTGGTAACCTCTCAAACGAACCACAAACACTTGGGCTCTGAACTTGTTTAGACTACTAAAAGTTCCAACATACACTCGATCTCCTGCTCAATCTGGCCAGAGCTCCACACCGAAATTACGAAGGTCCAGCGATTGCTCCTAGTCTAAAGGTGCCAGCCCTGAAAGCTCTTGCTGGTCCTCATCTCCCACTGGTAACCTCTCAGACGAACCACAAACACTTGGGCTCTGAACCTGTTTAGACACTCAAAGGTCCAGACGTATCATCGCTTCCCCTCGCTAATTCACGTCAGAGCGCAACCCTGAAATTGCGAACGTCCAGCGATTGCTCCAAGTCTAAAGGTGCCAGCCCTGAAAGCTCTTGCTGGTCCTCATCTCCCACTGGTAACCTCTCAAACGAACCACAAACACTTGGGCTCTGAACTTCTTTAGACTACTAAAGGTTCCAACATACACTCGCTCTCCTGCTCAATCTGGCCGGACCTCCACACCGAAATTGCGAACGTCCAGCGATTGCTCCTAGTCTAAAGGTGCCAGCCCTGAAAGCTCTTGCTGGTCCTCATCTCCCACTGGTAACCTCTCAAACGAACCGCAAACACTTAGGCTCTGAACTTCTTTAGACACTCAAAGGTCCAGACGTATCATCGCTTCCCCTCGCTAATTCACGTCAGAGCTCAAATCTGAATTTGGAACGTCCAGCCATTGCTCCTAGTCTAAAGGTGCCAGCCCTGAAAGCTCTTGCTGGTCCTCATCTCCCACTGGTAACCTCTCAAACGAACCGCAAACACTTGGGCTCTGAACTTCTTTAGACACTCAAAGGTCCAAACGTATCATCGCTTCCCCTCGCTAATTCACCTCAGAGCTCAACACTGAAATTGCGAACGTCCAGCGATTGCTCCTAGTCTAAAGGTGCCAGCCCTGAAAGCTCTTGCTGGTCCTCATCTTCCACTGGTAACCTCTCAAACGAACCACAAACACTTGGGCTCTGAACTTCTTTAGACGCTCAAAGGTCCAGACGTATCATCGCTTCCCCTCGCTAGTTCACGTCAGAGCTGAATACTGAAATTGTGAACGTCCAGCGATTGCTCCTAGTCTAAAGGTGCCAGCCCTGAAAGCTCTTGCTGGTCCTCATCTCCCACTGGTAACCTCTCAAACGAACCACAAACACTTGGGCTCTGAACTTCTTTAGACACTCAAAGGTCCAGACGTAACATCGCTTCCCCTCGCTAATTCACGTCAGAGCTCCACACCGATATTGCGAACGTCCAGCGATTGCTCCTAGTCTAAAGGTGCCAGCCCTGAAAGCTCTTGCTGGTCCTCATCTCCCACTGGTAACCTCTCAAACGAACCACAAACACTTGGGCTCTGAACTTCTTTAGACACTCAAAGGTCCAGACGTATCATCGCTTCCCCTCGCTAATTCACGTCAGAGCTCAAATCTGAAATTGCGAACGTCCAGCGATTGCTCCTAGACTGAAGGTGCCAGCCCTGAAAGCTCTTGCTGGTCCTCATCTCCCACTGGTAACCTCTCAAACGAACCACAAACACTTGGGCTCTGAACTTCTTTAGACGCTCAAAGGTCCAGACGTATCATCGCTTCCCCTCGCTAGTTCACGTCAGAGCTGAATACTGAAATTGCGAACGTCCAGCGATTGCTCCTAGTCTAAAGGTGCCACTCCTGAAAGCTCTTGCTGGTCCTCATCTCCCACTGGTAACCTCTCAAACGAACCACAAACACTTGGGCTCTGAACTTCTTTAGACACTCAAAGGTCCAGACGTAACATCGCTTCCCCTCGCTAATTCACGTCAGAGCTCCACACCGATATTGCGAACGTCCAGCGGTTGCTCCTAGTCTAAAGGTGCCAGCCCTGAAAGCTCTTGCTGGTCCTCATCTCCCACTGGTAACCTCTCAAACGAACCACAAACACTTGGGCTCTGAACTTCTTTAGACACTCAAAGGTCCAGACGTATCATAGCTTCCCCTCGCTAATTCACGTCAGAGCTCAAATCTGAAATTGCGAACGTCCAGCGATTGCTCCTAGACTGAAGGTGCCAGCCCTGAAAGCTCTTGCTGGTCCTCATCTCCCACTGGTAACCTCTCAAACGAACCACAAACACTTGGGCTCTGAACTTCTTTAGACTACCAAAGGTTCCAACATACACTCGCTCTCCTGCTCAATCTGGCCGGACCTCCACACAGAAATTGCGAACGTCCAGCGATTGCTCCTAGTCTAAAGGTGCCAGCCCTGAAAGCTCTTGCTGGTCCTCATCTCCCACTGGTAACCTCTCAAACGAACCACAAACACTTGGCCTCTGAACTTCTTTAGACACTCAAAGGTCCAGACGTATCATCGCTAATTCACGTCAGAGCTCAAATCTGAAATTGCGAACGTCCAGCGATTGCTCCTAGTCTAAAGGTGCCAGCCCTGAAAGCTCTTGCTGCTCCTCATCTCCCACTGGTAACCTCTCAAACGAACCACAAACACTTGGGCTCTGAACTTGTTTAGACTACTAAAGGTTCCAACATACACTCGTTCTCCTGATCAATCTGGCCAGAGCTCCACACCGACATTGCGAAGGTCCAGCGAATGCTCCTAGTCTAAAGGTGCCAGCCCTGAAAGCTCTTGCTGCTCCTCATCTCCCACTGGTAACCTCTCAAACGAACCACAAACACTTGGGCTCTGAACTTGTTTAGACACTCAAAGGGCCAGACGTATCATCGCTTTCACTCACTAATTCACGTCAGAGCTCAAATCTGAATTTGGAACGTCCAGCCATTGCTCCTAGTCTAAAGGTGCCAGCCCTGAAAGCTCTTGCTGGTCCTCATCTCCCACTGGTAACCTCTCAAACGAACCACAAACACTTGGGCTCTGAACTTCTTTAGACACTCAAAGGTCCAGACGTATCATCGCTTCCCCTCGCTAATTCACGTCAGAGTTCAATACTGAAATTGCGAACGTCCACCGATTGCTCCTAGACTGAAGGTGCCAGCCCTGAAAGCTCTTGCTGGTCCTCATCTCCCACTGGTAACCTCTCAAACGAACCACAAAAACTTGGGCTCTGAACTTCTTTAGACTACTAAAGGTTCCAACATACACTCGCTCTCCTGCTCAATCTGGCCGGACCTCCACACCGAAATTGCGAACCTCCAGCGATAGCTCCTAGTTTGAAGGTGCCAGCCCTCAAAGCTCTTGCTGGTCCTCATCTCCCACTGGTAACCTCTCAAACGAACCAGAAACACTTGGGCTCTGAACTTCTTTAGACACTCAAAGGTCCAGACGTATCATCGCTTCCCATCGCTAATTCACGTGAGAGGGCAACCCAGAAATTGTGAACGTCCAGAGATTGCTCCTAGTCTAAAGGTGCCAGCCCTGAAAGCTCTTGCTGGTCCTCATCTCCCACTGGTAACCTCTCAAACGAACCACAAACACTTGGGCTCTGAACTTCTTTAGACACTCAAAGGGCCAGACGTATCATCGCTTCCCCTCGCTAATTCACGTCAGAGCTCAAATCTGAATTTGGAACGTCCAGCCATTGCTCCTAGTCTAAAGGTGCCAGCCCTGAAAGCTCTTGCTGGTCCTCATCTCCCACTGGTAACCTCTCAAACGAACCACAAACACTTGGCCTCTGAACTTCTTTAGACACTCAAAGGTCCAGACGTATCATCGCTTCCCCTCGCTAATTCACCTCAGAGCTCAACACTGAAATTGCGAACGTCAGCGATTGCTCCTAGTCTAAAGGTGCCAGCCCTGAAAGCTCTTGCTGGTCCTCATGTCCCACTGGTAACCTCTCAAACGAACCACAAACACTTGGGCTCTGAACTTCTTTAGACGCTCAAAGGTCCACACGTATCATCGCTTCCCCTCGCTAGTTCACGTCAGAGCTGAATACTGAAATTGTGAATGTCCAGCGATTGCTCCTAGTCTACAAGGTGCCAGCCCTGAAAGCTCTTGCTGGTCCTCATCTCCCACTGGTAACCTCTCAAACGAACCACAAACACTTGGGCTCTCAACTTCTTTAGACACTCAAAGGTCCAGACGTATCATCGCTTCCCCTCGCTAATTCACGTCAGAGCTCCACACCGATATTGCGAACGTCCAGCGATTGCTCCTAGTCTAAAGGTGCCAGCCCTGAAAGCTCTTGCTGCTCCTCATCTCCCACTGGTAACCTCTCAAACGAACCACAAACACTTGGGCTCTGAACTTCTTTAGACACTCAAAGGGCCAGACGTATCATAGCTTCCTCTCGCTAGTTCACGTCAGAGCTCAATACTGAAATTGCGAACGTCCACCGATTGCTCCTAGACTGAAGGTGCCAGCCCTGAAAGCTCTTGCTGGTCCTCATCTCCCACTGGTAACCTCTCAAACGAACCACAAACACTTGGGCTCTGAACTTCTTTAGACTACTAAAGGTTCCAACATACACTCGCTCTCCTGCTCAATCTGGCCAGACCTCCACACCGAAATTGCGAAGGTGCAGCGATTGCTCCTAGTCTAAAGGTGCCAGCCCTCAAAGCTCTTGCTGCTCCTCATCTCCCACTGGTAACCTCTCAAACGAACCACAAACACTTGGGCTCTGAACTTGTTTAGACTACTAAAGGTTCCAACATACACTGGTTCTCCTGCTCAATCTGGCGAGAGCTCCACACCGACATTGCGAAGGTCCAGCGATTACTCCTAGTCTAAAGGTGCCAGCCCTGAAAGCTCTTGCTGGTCCTCATCTCCCACTGGTAACCTCTCAAACGAACCACAAACACTTGGGCTCTGAACTTCTTTAGACGCTCAAAGGTGCAGACGTATCATCGCTTCCCCTCGCTAGTTCACGTCAGAGCTCAATACTGAAATTGCGAACGTCCACCGATTGCTCCTAGACTGAAGGTGCCAGCCCTGAAAGCTCTTGCTGGTCCTCATCTCCCACTGGTAACCTCTCAAACGAACCACAAACACTTGGCCTCTGAACTTCTTTAGACTACTAAAGGTTCCAACATACACTCGTTCTCCTGCTCAATCTCGCCAGGGCTCCACACCGAAATTGCAAACGTCAAGCGATTGCTCCTAGTCTAAAGGTGCCAGCCCAGAAAGCTCTTGCTGGTCCTCATCTCCCACTGGTAACTTCTCAAACGAACCACCAACACTTGGGCTCTGAACTTCTTTAGACACTCAAAGGTCCGAACGTATCATCGCTTCCACTCACTAATTCACGTCAGAGCTCAACACCGACATTGCGAAGGACCACCGATTGCTCCTAGTCTAAAGGTGCCAGCCCTGAAAGCTCTTGCTGGTCCTCATCTCCCACTGGTAACCTCTCAAACAAGCCACAAACACTTGGGCTCTGAACTTGTTTAGACACTCAAAGGTCCAGACGTATCATCGCTTCCCCTCGCTAATTCACGTCAGAGCTCAACACTGAATTTGGAACGTCCAGCGATTGCTCCTAGTCTAAAGGTGCCAGCCCTGAAAGCTCTTGCTGGTCCTCATCTCCCACTGGTAACCTCTCAAACGAACCACAAACACTTGGCCTCTGAACTTCTTTAGACTACTAAAGGTTCCAACATACACTCGTTCTCCTGCTCAATCTGGCCAGGGCTCCACACCGAAATTGTGAAGGTCCAGCGATTGCTGCTAGTCTAAAGGTGCCAGCCCTGAAATCTCTTGCTGGTCCTCATCTCCCACTGGTAACCTCTCAAACGAACCACAAACACTTGGGCTCTGAACTTGTTTAGACACTCAAAGGGCTAGACGTATAATCGCTTCCCCTCGCTAATTCACGTCAGAGCTCAACACCGACATTGCGAAGGTGCAGCGATTGCTCCTAGTCTAAAGGTGCCACCCCTGAATGCTCTTGCTGGTCCTCATCTCCCACTGGTAACCTCTCAAACGAACCACAAACACTTGGGCTCTGAACTTGTTTAGACACTCAAATGTACAGACATATCATCGCTTCCCCTCGCTAATTCAAGTCAGAGCGAAACCGTGATATTCAAACGTCCATCGATTTCTCCTAGTCTAAAGGTGCCAGCCCTGAAAGCTCTTGCTGGTCCTCATCTCCCACTGGTAAGCTCTCAAAAAAACCACAAACACTTGGGCTCTGAACTTCTTTAAACGCTCAAAGGTCCAGACTTATCATCGCTTCGCCTCGCTAATTCACGTCAGAGCTCAACACTGATTTTGGAACGTCCAGCGATTGCTCATAGTCTAAAGGTGCCAGCCCTGAAAGCTCTTGCTGGTCCTCATCTCCCACTGGTAACCTCTCAAACGAACCACAAACACTTGGGCTCTGAACTTCTTTAGACGCTCAAAGGTCCAGACGTATCATCGCTTCCCCTCGCTAGTTCACGTCTGAGCTCAATACTGAAATTGCGAAGGTCCACCGATTGCTCCTAGACTGAAGGTGCCAGCCCTGAAAGCTCTTGCTGGTCCTCATCTCCCACTGGTAACCTCTCAAACGAACCACAAACACTTGGGCTCTGAACTTCTTTAGACTAGTAAAGGTTTTAACATACACTCGCTCTCCTGCTCAATCTGGCCGGACCTCCACACCGAAATTGCGAACGTCCAGCGATTGCTCCTAGTCTAAAGGTGCCAGCCCTGAAAGCTCTTGCTGCTCCTCATCTCCCACTGGTAACCTCTCAAACGAAACACAAACACTTGGGCTCTGAACTTCTTTAGACACTCAAAGGTCCAGACGTATCATCGCTTCCCCTCGCTAATTCACGTCAGAGCTCAAATCTGAAATTGCGAAATTCCAGCGATAGCTCCTAGTCTAAAGGTGCCAGCCCTGAAAGCTCTTGCTGCTCCTCATCTCCCACTGGTAACCTCTCAAACGAACCACAAACACTTGGCCTCTGAACTTCTTTAGACACTCAAAGGTCCAGACGTATCATCGCTTCCCCTCGCTAATTCACGTCAGAGCTCAAATCTGAATTTGGAACGTCCAGCGATTGCTTCTAGTCTAAAGGTGCCAGCCCTGAAAGCTCTTGCTGGTCCTCATCTCCCACTAGTAACCTCTCAAACGAACCACAAACACTTGGGCTCTGACCTTCTTTAGACACTCAAAGGTCCAGACGTATCATCGCTTCCCCTCGCTAATTCACGTCAGAGCTCAAATCTGAAATTGCGAACGTCCAGCGATTGCTCCTAGTCTAAAGGTGCCAGCCCTGAAAGCTCTTGCTGGTCCTCATCTCCCACTGGTAACCTCTCAAACGAACCACAAACACTTGGGCTCTGAACTTGTTTAGACACTCAAAGGTCCAGACGTATCATAACTTCCCCTCGCTAATTCACGTCAGAGCTCAATACTGAAATTGCGAACGTCCACCGATTGCTCCTAGACTAAAGGTGCCAGCCCTGAAAGCTCTTGCTGGTCCTCATCTCCCACTGGTAACCTCTCAAACGAACCACAAACACTTGGGCTCTGAACTTGTTTAGACTACTAAAGGTTCCAACATACACTCTCTCTCCTGCTCAATCTGGCCGGACCTCCACACCGAAATTGCGAACGTCCAGCGATTGCTCCTAGTCTAAAGGTGCCAGCCCTGAAAGCTCTTGCTGCTCCTAATCTCCCACTGGTAACCTCTCAAACGAACCACAAACACTTGGGCTCTGAACTTCTTTAGACGCTCAAAGGTCCAGACGTATCATCACTTCCCCTCGCTAATTCACGTCAGAGCTCAAATCTGAAATTGCGAAATTCCAGCGATAGCTCCTAGTCTAAAGGTGCCAGCCCTGAAAGCTCTTGCTGGTCCTCATCTCCCACTGGTAACCTCTCAAACGAACCACAAACACTTGGGCTCTGAACTTCTTTAGACACTCAAAAGTCCAGACGTATCATCGCTTCCCCTCGCTAGTTCACGTCAGAGCTCAATACTGAAATTGCGAACGTCCAGCGATTGCTCCTAGACTGAAGGTGCCAGCCCTGAAAGCTCTTGCTGGTCCTCATCTCCCACTGGTAACCTCTCAAACGAACCACAAACACTTGGGCTCTGAACTTCTTTAGACTACTAAAGGTTCCAACATACACTCGTTCTCCTGCTCAATCTGGCCAGGGCTCCACACCGAAATTGCTAACGTCCAGCGATTGCTCCTAGTCTAAAGGTGCCAGCCCTGAAAGCTCTTGCTGGTCCTCATCTCCCACTGGTAACTTCTCAAACGAACCACCAACACTTGGGCTCTGAACTTCTTTAGACACTCAAAGGTCCAAACGTATCATCGGTTCCACTCACTAATTCACGTCAGAGCTCAACACCGACATTGCGAAGGTCCACCGATTGCTCCTAGTCTAAAGGTGCCAGCCCTGAAAGCTCTTGCTGGTCCTCATCTCCCACTGGTAACCTCTCAAACGAACCACAAACACTTGGGCTCTGAACTTGTTTAGACACTCAAAGGTCCAGACGTATCATCGCTTCCCCTCGCTAATTCACGTCAGAGCTCAACACTGAATTTGGAACGTCCAGCGATTGCTCCTAGTCTAAAGGTGCCAGCCCTGAAAGCTCTTGCTGGTCCTCATCTCCCACTGGTAACCTCTCAAACGAACCACAAACACTTGGCCTCTGAACTTCTTTAGACTACTAAAGGTTCCAACATACACTCGTTCTCCTGCTCAATCTGGCCAGGGCTCCACACCGAAATCGTGAACGTCCAGCGATTGCTCCTAGTCTAAAGGTGCCAGCCCTGAAAGCTCTTGCTGCTCCTCATCTCCCACTGGTAACCTCTCAAACGAACCACAAACACTTGGCCTCTGAACTTCTCTAGACACTCAAAGGTCCAGACGTATCATCGCTTCCCCTCGCTAATTCAAGTCAGAGCGAAACCGTGAAATTCAAACGTCCAGCGATTGCTCCTAGTCTAAAGATGCCAGCCCTGAAAGCTCTTGCTGGTCCTCATCTCCCACTGGTAACCTCTCAAAAAAACCACAAACACTTGGGCTCTGAACTTCTTTAGACTACTAAAGGTTCCAACATACACTCTCTCTCCTGCTCAATCTGGCCGGACCTCCACACCGAAATTGCGAACGTCCAGCGATTGCTCCTAGTCTAAAGGTGCCAGCCCTGAAAGCTCTTGCTGCTCCTAATCTCCCACTGGTAACCTCTCAAACGAACCACAAACACTTGGGCTCTGAACTTCTTTAGACACTCAAAGGTCCAGACGTATCTTCGCTTCCCCTCGCTAATTCACGTCAGAGCTCAAATCTGAAATTGCGAAATTCCAGCGATAGCTCCTAGTCTAAAGGTGCCAGCCCTGAAAGCTCTTGCTGGTCCTCATCTCCCACTGGTAACCTCTCAAACGAACCACAAACACTTGGGCTCTGAACTTCTTTAGACACTCAAAGGTCCAGACGTATCATCGCTTCCCCTCGCTAATTCACGTCAGAGCTCAAATCTGAATTTGGAACGTCCAGCGATAGCTCCTAGTCTAAAGGTGCCAGCCCTGAAAGCTCTTGCTGGTCCTCATCTCCCACTGGTAACCTCTCAAACGAACCACAAACACTTGGGCTCTGACCTTCTTTAGACACTCAAAGGTCCAGACGTATCATCGCTTCCCCTCGCTAATTCACGTCAGAGCTCAAATCTGAAATTGCGAACGTCCAGCGATTGCTCCTAGTCTAAAGGTGCCAGCCCTGAAAGCTCTTGCTGGTCCTCATCTCCCACTGGTAACCTCTCAAACGAACCACAAACACTTGGGCTCTGAACTTGTTTAGACACTCAAAGGTCCAGACGTATCATCGCTTCCCCTCGCTAATTCACGTCAGAGTTCAATACTGAAATTGCGAACGTCCACCGATTGCTCCTAGACTGAAGGTGCCAGCCCTGAAAGCTCTTGCTGGTCCTCATCTCCCACTGGTAACCTCTCAAACGAACCACAAACACTTGGGCTCTGAACTTGTTTAGACTACTAAAGGTTCCAACATACACTCGCTGTCCTGCTCAATCTGGCCGGACCTCCACACCGAAATTGCGAACGTCCAGCGATTGCTCCTAGTCTAAAGGTGCCAGCCCTGAAAGCTCTTGCTGCTCCTAATCTCCCACTGGTAACCTCTCAAACGAACCACAAACACTTGGGCTCTGAACTTCTTTAGACACTCAAAGGTCCAGACGTATCATCACTTCCCCTCGCTAATTCACGTCAGAGCTCAAATCTGAAATTGCGAAATTCCAGCGATAGCTCCTAGTCTAAAGGTGCCAGCCCTCAAAGCTCTTGCTGGTCCACATCTCCCACTGGTAACCTCTCAAACGAACCACAAACACTTGGGCTCTGAACTTCTTTAGACACTCAAAGGTCCAGACGTATCATCGCTTCCCCTCGCTAATTCACGTCAGAGCTCAACTCTGAAATTGGAACGTCCAGCGATTGCTCCTAGTCTAAAGGTGCCAGCCCTGAAAGCTCTTGCTGGTCCTCATCTCCCACTGGTAACCTCTCAAACGAACCACAAACACTTGGGCTCTGAACTTCTTTAGACGCTCAAAGGTCCAGACGTATCATCGCTTCCCCTCGCTAGTTCACGTCAGAGCTCAATACTGAAATTGCGAACGTCCACCGATTGCTCCTAGACTGAAGGTGCCAGCCCTGAAAGCTCTTGCTGGTCCTCATCTCCCACTGGTAACCTCTCAAACGAACCACAAACACTTGGGCTCTGAACTTCTTTAGACTACTAAAGGTTCCAACATACACTCGCTCGCCTGCTCAATCTGGCCGGACCTCCACACCGAAATTGCGAACGTCCACCGATTGCTCCTAGTCTAAAGGTGCCAGCCCTGAAAGCTCTTGCTGGTCCTCATCTCCCACTGGTAACCTCTCAAACGAACCACAAACACTTGGGCTCTGAACTTCTTTAGACACTCAAAGGTCCAGACGGATCATCGCTTCCCCTCGCTAATTCACGTCAGAGCTCAAATCTGAAATTGCGAACGTCCAGCGATTGCTCCTAGACTGAAGGTGCCAGCCCTGAAAGCTCTTGCTAGTCCTCATCTCCCACTGGTAACCTCTCAAACGAACCACAAACACTTGGGCTCTGAACTTCTTTAGACACTCAAAGGTCCAGACGTATCATCGCTTCCCCTCGCTAATTCACGTCAGAGCTCAACACCGACATTGCGAAGGTCCAGTGATTGCTCCTAGTCTAAAGGCGCCAGCCCTGAAAGCTCTTGCTGGTCCTCATCTCCCACTGGTAACCTCTCAAACGAACCACAAACACTTGGGCTCTGAACTTCTTTAGACTACTAAAGGTTCCAACATACACTCGCTCTCCTGCTCAATCTGGCCGGACCTCCACACCGAAATTGCGAACGTCCAGCGATTGCTCCTAGTCTAAAGGTGCCAGCCCTGAAAGCTCTTGCTGGTCCTCATCTCCCACTGGTAACCTCTCAAACGAACCACAAACACTTGGGCTCTGATCTTCTTTAGACACTGAAAGGTCCAGACGTATCATCGCTTCCCCTCGCTAATTCACGTCAGAGCTCAACACTGAAATTGCGAACGTCCAGCGATTGCTCCTAGTGTAAAGGTGCCAGCCCTCAAAGCTCTTACTGGTCCTCATCTCCCACTGGTAACCTCTCAAACGAACCACAAACACTTGGGCTCTGAACTTCTTTAGACACTCAAAGGTCCAGACGTATCATCGCTTCCCCTCGCTAATTCACGTCAGAGCTCAAATCTGAATTTGGAACGTCCAGCGATTGCTCCTAGTCTAAAGGTGCCAGCCCTGAAAGCTCTTGCTGGTCCTCATCTCCCACTGGTAACCTCTCAAACGAACCACAAACACTTGGGCTCTGAACTTCTTTAGACTACTAAAGGTTCCAACATACACTCGCTCTCCTGCTCAATCTGGCCGGACCTCCACACCGAAATTGCGAACGTCCAGCGATTGCTCCTAGTCTAAAGGTGCCAGCCCTGAAAGCTCTTGCTGGTCCTCATCTCCCACTGGTAACCTCTCAAACGAACCACAAACACTTGGGCTCTGATCTTCTTTAGACACTGAAAGGTCCAGACGTATCATCGCTTCCCCTCGCTAATTCACCTCAGAGCTCAACACTGAAATTGCGAACGTCCAGCGATTGCTCCTAGTGTAAAGGTGCCAGCCCTCAAAGCTCTTACTGGTCCTCATCTCCCACTGGTAACCTATCAAACGCACCACAAACACTTGGGCTCTGAACTTGTTTAGACTACTAAAGGTTCCAACATACACTCGCTCTCCTGCTCAATCTGGCCGGACCTCCACACCGAAATTGCGAACGTCCAGCGAACTCCTAGTCTAAAGGTGCCAGCCCTGAAAAGCTCTTGCTGGTCCTCATCTCCCACTGGTAACCTCTCAAACGAACCACAAACACTTGGGCTCTGAACTTCTTTAGACACTCAAAGGTCCAGACGGATCATCGCTTCCCCTCGCTAATTCACGTCAGAGCTCAAATCTGAAATTGCGAAATCCAGCGATAACTCCTAGTCTAAAGGTGCCAGCCCTGAAAGCTCTTGCTGGTCCTCATCTCCCACTGGTAACCTCTCAAACGAACCACAAACACTTGGGCTCTGAACTTCTTTAGACACTCAAAGGTCCAGACGTATCATCGCTTCCCCTCGCTAATTCACGTCAGAGCTCAAATCTGAATTTGGAACGTCCAGCGATTGCTCCTAGTCTAAAGGTGCCAGCCCTGAAAGCTCTTGCTGGTCCTCATCTCCCACTGGTAACCTCTCAAACGAACCACAAACACTTGGGCTCTGACCTTCTTTAGACACTCAAAGGTCCAGACGTATCATCGCTTCCCCTCGCTAATTCACGTCAGAGCTCAAATCTGAAATTGCGAACGTCCAGCGATTGCTCCTAGTCTAAAGGTGCCAGCCCTGAAAGCTCTTGCTGGTCCTCATCTCCCACTGGTAACCTCTCAAACGAACCACAAACACTTGGGCTCTGAACTTGTTTAGACACTCAAAGGTCCAGACGTATCATCGCTTCCACTCGCTAATTCACGTCAGAGTTCAATACTGAAATTGCGAACGTCCACCTATTGCTCCTAGACTGAAGGTGCCAGCCCTGAAAGCTCTTGCTGGTCCTCATCTCCCACTGGTAACCTCTCAAACGAACCACAAACACTTGGGCTCTGAACTTGTTTAGACTACTAAAGGTTCCAACATACACTCTCTCTCCTGCTCAATCTGGCCGGACCTCCACACCGAAATTCCGAACGTCCAGCGATTGCTCCTAGTCTAAAGGTGCCAGCCCTGAAAGCTCTTGCTGGTCCTCATCTCCCACTGGTAACCTCTCAAACGAACCACAAACACTTGGGCTCTGAACTTCTTTAGACACTCAAAGGTCCAGACGTAATCATCACTTCCCCTCGCTAATTCAAGTCAGAGCTCAAATCTGAAATTGCGAAATTCCAGCGATAGCTCCTAGTCTAAAGGTGCCAGCCCTGAAAGCTCTTGCTGGTCCTCATCTCCCACTGGTAACCTCTCAAACGAACCACAAACACTTGGGCTCTGAACTTCTTTAGACACTCAAAGGTGCAGACGTATCATCGCTTCCCCTCGCTAATTCACATCAGAGCTCAACTCTGAAATTGGAACGTCCAGCGATTGCTCCTAGTCTAAAGGTGCCAGCCCTGAAAGCTCTTGCTGGTCCTCATCTCCCACTGGTAACCTCTCAAACGAACCACAAACACTTGGCCTCTGAACTTCTTTAGACACTCAAACGTCCAGACGTATCATCGCTTCCCCTCGCTAATTCACATCAGAGCTCAAATCTGAAATTGCGAACATCCAGCGATTGCTCCTAGTCTAAAGGTGCCAGCCCTGAAAGCTCTTGCTGGTCCTCATCTCCCACTGGTAACCTCTCAAACGAACCACAAACACTTGGGCTCTGAACTTCTTTAGACGCTCAAAGGTCCAGACGTATCATCGCTTCCCCTCGCTAGTTCACGTCAGAGCTCAATACTGAAATTGCGAACGTCCACCGATTGCTCCTGGACTGAAGGTGCCAGCCCTGAAAGCTCTTGCTGGTCCTCATCTCCCACTGTAACCTCTTAAACGAACCACAAACACTTGGGCTCTGAACTTCTTTAGACTACTAAAGGTTCCAACATACACTCGCTCGCCTGCTCAATCTGGCCGGACCTCCACACCGAAATTGCGAACGTCCAGCGATTGCTCCTAGTCTAAAGGTGCCAGCCCTGAAAGCTCTTGCTGGTCCTCATCTCCCACTGGTAACCTCTCAAACGAACCACAAACACTTGGGCTCTGATCTTCTTTAGACACTGAAAGGTCCAGACGTATCATCGCTTCCCCTCGCTAATTCACGTCAGAGCTCAACACTGAAATTGCGAACGTCCAGCGATTGCTCCTAGTCTAAAGGTGCCAGCCCTGAAAGCTCTCGCTGGTCCTCATCTCCCACTGGTAACCTCTCAAACGAACCACAAACACTTGGGCTCTGAACTTCTTTAGACACTCAAAGGTCCAGACGTATCATCGCTTCCCCTCGCTAGTTCACGTCTGAGCTCAATACTGAATTGCGAACGTCCACCGATTGCTCCTAGACTGAAGGTGCCAGCCCTGAAAGCTCTTGCTGGTCCTCATCTCCCACTGGTAACCTCTCAAACGAACCACAAAACACTTGGGCTCTGAACTTCTTTAGACACTCAAAGGTCCAGACGTATCATCGCTTCCCCTCGCTAATTCACGTCAGAGCTCAACACCGACATTGCGAAGGTCCAGTGATTGCTCCTAGTCTAAAGGCGCCAGCCCTGAAATCTCTTGCTGGTCCTCATCTCCCACTGGTAACCTCTCAAACGAACCACAAACACTTGGGCTCTGAACTTCTTTAGACTACTAAAGGTTCCAACATACACTCGCTCTCCTGCCTCAATCTGGCCGGACCTCCACACCGAAATTGCGAACGTCCAGCGATTGCTCCTAGTCTAAAGGTGCCAGCCCTGAAAGCTCTTGCTGGTCCTCATCTCCCACTGGTAACCTCTCAAACGAACCACAAACACTTGGGCTCTGATCTTCTTTAGACAAGAAAGGTCCAGACGTATCATCGCTTCCCCTCGCTAATTCACCTCAGAGCTCAACACTGAAATTGCAAACGTCCAGCAATTGCTCCTAGTGTAAAGGTGCCAGCCCTCAAAGCTCTTACTGGTCCTCATCTCCCACTGGTAACCTCTCAAACGCACCACAAACACTTGGGCTCTGAACTTGTTTAGACTACTAAAGGTTCCAACATACACTCGCTCTCCTGCTCATTCTGGCCGGACCTCCACACCGAAATTGCGAACGTCCAGCGATTGCTCCTAGTCTAAAGGTGCCAGCCCTGAAAGCTCTTGCTGGTCCTCATCTCCCACTGGTAACCTCTCAAACGAACCACAAACACTTGGGCTCTGAACTTCTTTAGACACTCAAAGGTCCAGACGTATCATCGCTTCCCCTCGCTAATTCACGTCAGAGCTCAAATCTGAAATTGCGAAAGTCCATCGATAGCTCCTAGTCTAAAGGTGCCAGCCCTGAAAGCTCTTGCTGGTCCTCATCTCCCACTGGTAACCTCTCAAACGAACCACAAACACTTGGCCTCTGAACTTCTTTAGACACTCAAACGTCCAGATGGATCATCGCTTCCCCTCGCTAATTCACATCAGAGCTCAAATCTGAAATTGCGAACGTCCAGCGATTGCTCCTAGTCTAAAGGTGCCAGCCCTGAAAGCTCTTGCTGGTCCTCATCTCCCACTGGTAACCTCTCAAACGAACCACAAACACTTGGGCTCTGAACTTCTTTAGACGCTCAAAGGTCCAGACGTATCATCGCTTCCCCTCGCTAGTTCACGTCAGAGCTCAATACTGAAATTGCGAACGTCCACCGATTGCTCCTAGACTGAAGGTGCCAGCCCTGAAAGCTCTTGCTGGTCCTCATCTCCCACTGGTAACCTCTCAAACGAACCACAAACACTTGGGCTCTGAACTTCTTTAGACTACTAAAGGTTCCAACATACACTCGCTCGCCTGCTCAATCTGGCCGGACCTCCACACCGAAATTGCGAACGTCCACCGATTGCTCCTAGTCTAAAGGTGCCAGCCCTGAAAGCTCTTGCTGGTCCTCATCTCCCACTGGTAACCTCTCAAACGAACCACAAACACTTGGGCTCTGAACTTCTTTAGACACTCAAAGGTCCAGACGGATCATCGCTTCCCCTCGCTAATTCACGTCAGAGCTCAAATCTGAAATTGCGAACGTCCAGCGATTGCTCCTAGACTGAAGGTGCCAGCCCTGAAAGCTCTTGCTAGTCCTCATCTCCCACTGGTAACCTCTCAAACGAACCACAAACACTTGGGCTCTGAACTTCTTTAGACACTCAAAGGTCCAGACGTATCATCGCTTCCCCTCGCTAATTCACGTCAGAGCTCAACACCGACATTGCGAAGGTCCAGTGATTGCTCCTAGTCTAAAGGCGCCAGCCCTGAAAGCTCTTGCTGGTCCTCATCTCCCACTGGTAACCTCTCAAACGAACCACAAACACTTGGGCTCTGAACTTCTTTAGACTACTAAAGGTTCCAACATACACTCGCTCTCCTGCTCAATCTGGCCGGACCTCCACACCGAAATTGCGAACGTCCAGCGATTGCTCCTAGTCTAAAGGTGCCAGCCCTGAAAGCTCTTGCTGGTCCTCATCTCCCACTGGTAACCTCTCAAACGAACCACAAACACTTGGGCTCTGATCTTCTTTAGACACTGAAAGGTCCAGACGTATCATCGCTTCCCCTCGCTAATTCACGTCAGAGCTCAACACTGAAATTGCGAACGTCCAGCGATTGCTCCTAGTGTAAAGGTGCCAGCCCTCAAAGCTCTTACTGGTCCTCATCTCCCACTGGTAACCTCTCAAACGAACCACAAACACTTGGGCTCTGAACTTCTTTAGACACTCAAAGGTCCAGACGTATCATCGCTTCCCCTCGCTAATTCACGTCAGAGCTCAAATCTGAATTTGGAACGTCCAGCGATTGCTCCTAGTCTAAAGGTGCCAGCCCTGAAAGCTCTTGCTGGTCCTCATCTCCCACTGGTAACCTCTCAAACGAACCACAAACACTTGGGCTCTGAACTTCTTTAGACTACTAAAGGTTCCAACATACACTCGCTCTCCTGCTCAATCTGGCCGGACCTCCACACCGAAATTGCGAACGTCCAGCGATTGCTCCTAGTCTAAAGGTGCCAGCCCTGAAAGCTCTTGCTGGTCCTCATCTCCCACTGGTAACCTCTCAAACGAACCACAAACACTTGGGCTCTGATCTTCTTTAGACACTGAAAGGTCCAGACGTATCATCGCTTCCCCTCGCTAATTCACCTCAGAGCTCAACACTGAAATTGCGAACGTCCAGCGATTGCTCCTAGTGTAAAGGTGCCAGCCCTCAAAGCTCTTACTGGTCCTCATCTCCCACTGGTAACCTATCAAACGCACCACAAACACTTGGGCTCTGAACTTGTTTAGACTACTAAAGGTTCCAACATACACTCGCTCTCCTGCTCAATCTGGCCGGACCTCCACACCGAAATTGCGAACGTCCAGCGATTGCTCCTAGTCTAAAGGTGCCAGCCCTGAAAGCTCTTGCTGGTCCTCATCTCCCACTGGTAACCTCTCAAACGAACCACAAACACTTGGGCTCTGAACTTCTTTAGACACTCAAAGGTCCAGACGGATCATCGCTTCCCCTCGCTAATTCACGTCAGAGCTCAAATCTGAAATTGCGAAATTCCAGCGATAGCTCCTAGTCTAAAGGTGCCAGCCCTGAAAGCTCTTGCTGGTCCTCATCTCCCACTGGTAACCTCTCAAACGAACCACAAACACTTGGGCTCTGAACTTCTTTAGACACTCAAAGGTCCAGACGTATCATCGCTTCCCCTCGCTAATTCACGTCAGAGCTCAAATCTGAATTTGGAACGTCCAGCGATTGCTCCTAGTCTAAAGGTGCCAGCCCTGAAAGCTCTTGCTGGTCCTCATCTCCCACTGGTAACCTCTCAAACGAACCACAAACACTTGGGCTCTGACCTTCTTTAGACACTCAAAGGTCCAGACGTATCATCGCTTCCCCTCGCTAATTCACGTCAGAGCTCAAATCTGAAATTGCGAACGTCCAGCGATTGCTCCTAGTCTAAAGGTGCCAGCCCTGAAAGCTCTTGCTGGTCCTCATCTCCCACTGGTAACCTCTCAAACGAACCACAAACACTTGGGCTCTGAACTTGTTTAGACACTCAAAGGTCCAGACGTATCATCGCTTCCACTCGCTAATTCACGTCAGAGTTCAATACTGAAATTGCGAACGTCCACCTATTGCTCCTAGACTGAAGGTGCCAGCCCTGAAAGCTCTTGCTGGTCCTCATCTCCCACTGGTAACCTCTCAAACGAACCACAAACACTTGGGCTCTGAACTTGTTTAGACTACTAAAGGTTCCAACATACACTCTCTCTCCTGCTCAATCTGGCCGGACCTCCACACCGAAATTCCGAACGTCCAGCGATTGCTCCTAGTCTAAAGGTGCCAGCCCTGAAAGCTCTTGCTGGTCCTCATCTCCCACTGGTAACCTCTCAAACGAACCACAAACACTTGGGCTCTGAACTTCTTTAGACACTCAAAGGTCCAGACGTATCATCACTTCCCCTCGCTAATTCAAGTCAGAGCTCAAATCTGAAATTGCGAAATTCCAGCGATAGCTCCTAGTCTAAAGGTGCCAGCCCTGAAAGCTCTTGCTGGTCCTCATCTCCCACTGGTAACCTCTCAAACGAACCACAAACACTTGGGCTCTGAACTTCTTTAGACACTCAAAGGTGCAGACGTATCATCGCTTCCCCTCGCTAATTCACATCAGAGCTCAACTCTGAAATTGGAACGTCCAGCGATTGCTCCTAGTCTAAAGGTGCCAGCCCTGAAAGCTCTTGCTGGTCCTCATCTCCCACTGGTAACCTCTCAAACGAACCACAAACACTTGGCCTCTGAACTTCTTTAGACACTCAAACGTCCAGACGTATCATCGCTTCCCCTCGCTAATTCACATCAGAGCTCAAATCTGAAATTGCGAACATCCAGCGATTGCTCCTAGTCTAAAGGTGCCAGCCCTGAAAGCTCTTGCTGGTCCTCATCTCCCACTGGTAACCTCTCAAACGAACCACAAACACTTGGGCTCTGAACTTCTTTAGACGCTCAAAGGTCCAGACGTATCATCGCTTCCCCTCGCTAGTTCACGTCAGAGCTCAATACTGAAATTGCGAACGTCCACCGATTGCTCCTGGACTGAAGGTGCCAGCCCTGAAAGCTCTTGCTGGTCCTCATCTCCCACTGGTAACCTCTTAAACGAACCACAAACACTTGGGCTCTGAACTTCTTTAGACTACTAAAGGTTCCAACATACACTCGCTCGCCTGCTCAATCTGGCCGGACCTCCACACCGAAATTGCGAACGTCCAGCGATTGCTCCTAGTCTAAAGGTGCCAGCCCTGAAAGCTCTTGCTGGTCCTCATCTCCCACTGGTAACCTCTCAAACGAACCACAAACACTTGGGCTCTGATCTTCTTTAGACACTGAAAGGTCCAGACGTATCATCGCTTCCCCTCGCTAATTCACATCAGAGCTCAAATCTGAAATTGCGAACGTCCAGCGATTGCTCCTAGTCTAAAGGTGCCAGCCCTGAAAGCTCTCGCTGGTCCTCATCTCCCACTGGTAACCTCTCAAACGAACCACAAACACTTGGGCTCTGAACTTCTTTAGACACTCAAAGGTCCAGACGTATCATCGCTTCCCCTCGCTAGTTCACGTCTGAGCTCAATACTGAAATTGCGAACGTCCACCGATTGCTCCTAGACTGAAGGTGCCAGCCCTGAAAGCTCTTGCTGGTCCTCATCTCCCACTGGTAACCTCTCAAACGAACCACAAACACTTGGGCTCTGAACTTCTTTAGACTACTAAAGGTTCCAACATACACTCTCTCTCCTGCTCAATCTGGCCGGACCTCCACACCGAAATTGCGAACGTCCAGCGATTGCTCCTAGTCTAAAGGTGCCAGCCCTGAAAGCTCTTGCTGCTCCTCATCACCCACTGGTAAACCTCTCAAACGAGCCACAACCACTTGGGCTCTGAACTTCTTTAGACACTCAAAGGGCCAGACGTATCATCGCTTCCCCTCGCTAATTCACGTCAGAGCTCAAATCTGAAATTGCGAAATTCCAGCGATAGCTCCTAGTTTAAAGGTGCCAGCCCTGAAAGCTCTTGCTAGTCCTCATCTCCCACTGGTAACCTCTCAAACGAACCACAAACACTTGGGCTCTGAACTTCTTTAGACACTCAAAGGTCCAGACGTATCATCGCTTCCCCTCGCTAATTCACATCAGAGCTCAAATCTGAATTTGGAACGTCCAGCGATTGCTCCTAGTCTAAAGGTGCCAGCCCTGAAAGCTCTTGCTGGTCCTCATCTCCCACTGGTAACCTCTCAAACGAACCACAAACACTTGGGCTCTGAACTTCTTTAGACACTCAAAGGTCCAGACGTATCATCGCTTCCCCTCGCTAATTCACGTCAGAGCTCAACACCGACATTGCGAAGGTCCAGTGATTGCTCCTAGTCTAAAGGCGCCAGCCCTGAAATCTCTTGCTGGTCCTCATCTCCCACTGGTAACCTCTCAAACGAACCACAAACACTTGGGCTCTGAACTTCTTTAGACTACTAAAGGTTCCAACATACACTCGCTCTCCTGCTCAATCTGGCCGGACCTCCACACCGAAATTGCGAACGTCCAGCGATTGCTCCTAGTCTAAAGGTGCCAGCCCTGAAAGCTCTTGCTGGTCCTCATCTCCCACTGGTAACCTCTCAAACGAACCACAAACACTTGGGCTCTGATCTTCTTTAGACACTGAAAGGTCCAGACGTATCATCGCTTCCCCTCGCTAATTCACCTCAGAGCTCAACACTGAAATTGCAAACGTCCAGCAATTGCTCCTAGTGTAAAGGTGCCAGCCCTCAAAGCTCTTACTGGTCCTCATCTCCCACTGGTAACCTCTCAAACGCACCACAAACACTTGGGCTCTGAACTTGTTTAGACTACTAAAGGTTCCAACATACACTCGCTCTCCTGCTCATTCTGGCCGGACCTCCACACCGAAATTGCGAACGTCCAGCGATTGCTCCTAGTCTAAAGGTGCCAGCCCTGAAAGCTCTTGCTGGTCCTCATCTCCCACTGGTAACCTCTCAAACGAACCACAAACACTTGGGCTCTGAACTTCTTTAGACACTCAAAGGTCCAGACGTATCATCGCTTCCCCTCGCTAATTCACGTCAGAGCTCAAATCTGAAATTGCGAAAGTCCATCGATAGCTCCTAGTCTAAAGGTGCCAGCCCTGAAAGCTCTTGCTGGTCCTCATCTCCCACTGGTAACCTCTCAAACGAACCACAAACACTTGGGCTCTGAACTTCTTTAGACACTCAAAGGTCCAGACGTATCTGCGCTTCCCCTCGCTAATTCACGTCAGAGCTCAAATCTGAAATTGCGAACGTCCAGCGATTGCTCCTAGTCTAAAGGTGCCAGCCCTGAAAGCTCTTGCTGGTCCTCATCTCCCACTGGTAACCTCTCAAACGAACCACAAACACTTGGGCTCTGAACTTCTTTAGACACTCAAAGGTCCAGACGTATCATCGCTTCCCCTCGCTAGTTCACGTCAGAGCTCAATACTGAAATTGCGAACGTCCACCGATTGCTCCTAGACTAAAGGTGCCACCCCTGAAAGCTCTTGCTGGTCCTCATCTCCCACTGGTAACCTCTCAAACGAACCACAAACACTTGGGCTCTGAACTTGTTTAGACTACTAAAGGTTCCAACATACACTCTCTATCCTGCTCAATCTGGCCGGACCTCCACACCGAAATTGCGAACGTCCAGCGATTGCTCCTAGTCTAAAGGTGCCAGCCCTGAAAGCTCTTGCTGCTCCTAATCTCCCACTGGTAACCTCTCAAACGAACCACAAACACTTGGGCTCTGAACTTCTCTAGACACTCAAACGTCCAGACGTATCATCGCTTCCCCTCGCTAATTCACGTCAGAGCTCAAATCTGAAATTGCGAACGTCCAGCGATTGCTCCTAGTCTAAAGGTGCCAGCCCTGAAAGCTCTTGCTGGTCCTCATCTCCCACTGGTAACCTCTCAAACGAACCACAAACACTTGGGCTCTAAACTTCTTTAGACGCTCAAAGGTCCAGACGTATCATCGCTTCCCCTCGCTAGTTCACGTCAGAGCTCAATACTGAAATTGCGAACGTCCAGCGATTGCTCCTAGACTGAAGGTGCCAGCCCTGAAAGCTCTTGCTGGTCCTCATCTCCCACTGGTAACCTCTCAAACGAACCACAAACACTTGGGCTCTGAACTTGTTTAGACTACTAAAGGTTCCAAGATACACTCGCTCTCCTGCTCAATCTGGCCGGACCTCCACACCGAAATTGCGAACGTCCAGCGCTTGCTCCTAGTCTAAAGGTGCCAGCCCTGAAAGCTCTTGCTGGTCCTCATCTCCCACTGGTAACCTCTCGAACGAACCGCAAACACTTGGGCTCTGATCTTCTTTAGACACTGAAAGGTCCAGACGTATCATCGCTTCCCCTCGCTAATTCACGTCAGAGCTCAAATCTGAAATTGCGAACGTCCAGCGATTGCTCCTAGTGTAAAGGTGCCAGCCCTCAAAGCTCTTACTGGTCCTCATCTCCCACTGGTAACCTCTCAAACGCACCACAAACACTTGGGCTCTGAACTTGTTTAGACTACTAAAGGTTCCAACATACACTCGCTCTCCTGCTCAATCTGGCCGGACCTCCACACCGAAATTGCGAACGTCCAGCGATTGCTCCTAGTCTAAAGGTGCCAGCCCTGAAAGCTCTTGCTGGTCCACATCTCCCACTGGTAACCTCTCGAACGAACCGCAAACACTTGGGCTCTGATCTTCTTTAGACACTGAAAGGTCCAGACGTATCATCGCTTCCCCTCGCTAATTCACGTCAGAGCTCAAATCTGAAATTGCGAACGTCCAGCGATTGCTCCTAGTCTAAAGGTGCCAGCCCTGAAAGCTCTTGCTGGTCCTCATCTCCCACTGGTAACCTCTCAAACGAACCACAAAAACTTGGGCTCTGAACTTCTTTAGACGCTCAAAGGTCCAGACGTATCATCGCTTCCCCTCGCTAGTTCACGTCTGAGCTCAATACTGAAATTGCGAACGTCCACCGATTGCTCCTAGACTGAAGGTGCCAGCCCTGAAAGCTCTTGCTGGTCCTCATCTCCCACTGGTAACCTCTCAAACGAACCACAAACACTTGGGCTCTGAACTTCTTTAGACTACTAAAGGTTCCAACATACACTCTCTCTCCTGCTCAATCTGGCCGGACCTCCACACCGAAATTGGAAACGTCCAGCGATTGCTCCTAGTCTAAAGGTGCCAGCCCTGAAAGCTCTTGCTGCTCCTCATCTCCCACTGGTAACCTCTCAAACGAACCACAAACACTTGGGCTCTGAACTTCTTTAGACACTCAAAGGTCCAGACGTATCATCGCTTCCCCTCGCTAATTCACGTCAGAGCTCAAATCTGAAATTGCGAACGTCCAGCGATTGCTCCTAGTGTAAAGGTGCCAGCCCTCAAAGCTCTTACTGGTCCTCATCTCCCACTGGTAACCTCTCAAACGCACCACAAACACTTGGGCTCTGAACTTGTTTAGACTACTAAAGGTTCCAACATACACACGCTCTCCTGCTCAATCTGGCCAGAGCTCCACACCGAAATTGCGAACGTCCAGCGATTGCTCCTACTCTAAAGTTGCCAGCCCTGAAAGCTCTTGCTGGTCCTCATCTCCCACTGGTAACCTCTCAGACGAACCACAAACACTTGGGCTCTGAACTTCTTTAGATGCTCAAAGGTCCAGACGTATCATCGCTTCCCCTCGCTAGTTCACGTCAGAGCTCAAATCTGAAATTGCGAACGTCCACCGATTGCTCCTAGACTGAAGGTGACAGCCCTCAAAGCTCTTGCTGGTCCTCATCTCCCACTGGTAACCTCTCAAACGCACCACAAACACTTGGGCTCTGAACTTCTTTAGATGCTCAAAGGTCCAGACGTATCATCGCTTCCCCTCGCTAGTTCACGTCAGAGCTCAATACTGAAATTGCGAACGTCCACCGATTGCTCCTAGACTGAAGGTGCCAGCCCTGAAAGCTCTTGCTGGTCCTCATCTCCCACTGGTAACCTCTCAAACGAACCACAAACACTTGGGCTCTGACCTTCTTTAGACACTCAAAGGTCCAGACGTATCATCGCTTCCCCTCGCTAATTCACGTGAGAGGGCAACCCTGAAATTGCGAACGTCCAGCGATGGCTCCTAGTCTAAAGGTGCCAGCCCTGACAGCTCTTGCTGGTCCTCATCTCCCACTGGTAACCTCTGAAACGAACCACAAACACTTGGGCTCTGAACTTCTTTAGACTACTAAAGGTTCCAACATACACTCGCTCTCCTGCTCAATCTGGCCAGAGCTCCACACCTAAATTGCGAAAGTCCCGCGATTGCTCCTAGTCTAAAGGTGCCAGCCCTGAAAGCTCTTGCTGCTCCTCATCTCCCACTGGTAACCTCTCAAACGAACCACAAACACTTGGGCTCTGAACTAATTTAGACACTCAAAGGTCCAGACGTATCATCGCTTCCCCTCGCTAATTCACGTCAGAGCTCAAATCTGAAATTGCGAAATTCCAGCGATAGCTCCTAGTCTAAAGGTGCCAGCCCTGAAAGCTCTTGCTGGTCCTCATCTCCCACTGGTAACCTCTCAAACGAACCACAAACACTTGGGCTCTGAACTTCTTTAGACACTCAAAGGTCCAGACGTATCATCGCTTCCCCTCGCTAATTCACGTCAGAGCTCAAATCTGAATTTGGAACGTCCAGCGATTGCTCCTAGTCTAAAGGTGCCAGCCCTGAAAGCCCTTGCTGGTCCTCATCTCCCACTGGTAACCTCTCAAACGAACCACAAACATTTGGGCTCTGAACTTCTTTAGACACTCAAAGGTCCAGACGTATCTTCGCTTCCCCTCGCTAATTCACGTCAGAGCTCAAATCTGAAATTGCGAAATTCCAGCGATAGCTCCTAGTCTAAAGGTTCCAGCCCTCAAAGCTCTTACTGGTCCTCATCTCCCACTGGTAACCTCTCAAAAGAACCACAAACACTTGGGCTCTGAACTTCTTTAGACACTCAAAGGTCCAGACGTATCATCGCTTCCCCTCGCTAATTTACGTCAGAGCTCAACACTGAAATTGCGAATGTCCAGCGATTGCTCCTAGTCTAAAGGTGCCAGCCCTGAAAGCTCTTGCTGGTCCTCATCTCCCACTGGTAACCTCTCAAACGAACCACAAACACTTGGGCTCTGAACTTCTTTAGATGCTCAAAGGTCCAGAAGTATCATCACTTCCCCTCGCTAGTTCACGTCAGAGCTCAAATCTGAAATTGCGAACGTCCACCGATTGCTCCTAGACTGAAGGTGCCAGCCCTGAAAGCTCTTGCTGGTCCTCATCTCCCACTGGTAACCTCTCAAACGAACCACAAACACTTGGGCTCTGAACTTCTTTAGATGCTCAAAGGTCCAGACGTATCATCGCTTCCCCTCGCTAATTCACGTCAGAGCTCAATACTGAAATTGCGAACGTCCACCGATTGCTCCTAGACTGAAGGTGCCAGCCCTGAAAGCTCTTGCTGGTCCTCATCTCCCACTGGTAACCTCTCAAACGAACCACAAACACTTGGGCTCTGAACTTGTTTCGACTACTAAAGGTTCCAACATACACTCGCTCTCCTGCTCAATCTGCCCACAGCTCCACACCGAAATCGTGAACGTCCAGCGATTGCTCCTAGTCTAAAGGTGCCAGCCCTGAAAGCTCTTGCTGGTCCTCATCTCTCACTGGTAACCTCTCAAACGAACCACAAACACTTGGGCTCTGTACGTCTTTAGACTACTAAAGGTTCCAACATACACTCGCACTCCTGCTCAATCTGGCCAGGACTCCACACCGAAATTGCGAAAGTCCCGCGATTGCTCCTAGTCTAAAGGTGCCAGCCCTGAAAGCTCTTGCTGGTCCTCATCTCCCACTGGTAACCTCTCAAACGAACCACAAACACTTGGGCTCTGAACTACTTTAGACACTCAAAGCTCCAGACGTAACATCGCTTCCACTCACTAATTCACGTCAGAGCTCAACACCGACATTGCGAAGGTCCAGCAATTGTTCCTAGTCTAAAGGTGCCAGCCCTGAAAGCTCTTGCTGGTCCTCATCTCCCACTGGTAACCTCTCAAACGAACCACAAACACTTGGGCTCTGAACTTGTTTAGTCTACTAAAGGTTCCAGCATACACTCGCTCTCCTGATCAATCTCGCCAGATCTCAAAAGCGGAATTGCGAACATCCAGCGACTGCTCCTAGTCTAAAGGTGCCACCCCTCAAAGCTCTTGCTGCTCCTCATCTCCCACTGGTAAACTCTCAAACGAACCACAAACACTTGGGCTCTGAACTTCTTTAGAAACTCAAAGGGCTAGACGTATCATCGCTTCCCCTCGCTAATTCACCTCAGAGCTCAACACTGAAATTGCGAAAGTCCAGCGATAGCTCCTAGTCTAAAGGTGCCAGCCCTGAAAGCTCTTACTGGTCCTCATCTCCCACTGGTAACCTCTCAAACGAACCACAAACACTTGGGCTCTGAACTTCTTTAGACACTCAAAGGTCCAGACGTATCATCGCTTCCCCTCGCTAACTCACGTCAGAGCTCAACACTGATTTTGGAACGTCCAGCGATTGCTCTTAGTCTAAAGGTGCCACCCCTCAAAGCTCTTGCTGGTCCTCATCTCCCACTGGTAACCTCTCAAACGAACCACAAACACTTGGGCTCTGAACTTCTTTAGAAACTCAAAGGTCCAGACGTATCATCGCTTCCCCTCGCTAATTCACGACAGAGCTCAAATCTGAAATTGCGAAATTCCAGCGATAGCTCCTAGTCTAAAGATGCCAGCCCTGAAAGCTCTTGCTGGTCCTCATCTCCCACTGGTAACCTCTCAAACGAACCACAAACACTTGGGCTCTGAACTTCTTTAGACACTCAAAGGTCCAGACGTATCATCGCTTCCCCTCGCTAATTCACGTCAGAGCTCAACACTGATTTTGGAACGTCCAGCGATTGCTCCTAGTCTAAAGGTGCCAGCCCTGAAAGCTCTTGCTGGTCCTCATCTCCCACTGGTAACCTCTCAAACGAACCACAAACATTTGGCCTCTGAACTTCTTTAGACACTGAAAGGTCCAGACGTATCATCGCTTCCCCTCGCTAATTCACGTCAGAGCTCAAATCTGAAATTGCGAACGTCCAGCGATTGCTCCTAGTCTAAAGGTGCCAGCCCTGAAAGCTCTTGCTGGTCCTCATCTCCCACTGGTAACCTCTCAAACGAACCACAAACACTTGGGCTCTGAACTTCTTTAGACACTCAAAGGTCCAGACGTATCATCGCTTCCCCTCGCTAATTTACGTCAGAGCTCAACACTGAAATTGCGAATGTCCAGCGATTGCTCCTAGTCTAAAGGTGCCAGCCCTGAAAGCTCTTGCTGGTCCTCATCTCCCACTGGTAACCTCTCAAACGAACCACAAACACTTGGGCTCTGAACTTGTTTAGACTACTAAAGGTTCCAACATACACACGCTCTCCTGCTCAATCTGGCCAGAGCTCCACACCGAAATTGCGAACGTCCAGCGATTACTCCTAGTCTAAAGGTGCCAGCCCTGAAAGCTCTTGCTGGTCCTCATCTCCCACTGGTAACCTCTCAAACGAACCACAAACACTTGGGCTCTGAACTTCTTTAGATGCTCAAAGGTCCAGACGTATCATCACTTCCCCTCACAAGTTCACGTCAGAGCTCAAATCTGAAATTGCGAACGTCCACCGATTGCTCCTAGACTGAAGGTGCCAGCCCTGAAAGCTCTTGCTGGTCCTCATCTCCCACTGGTAACCTCTCAAACGAACCACAAACACTTGGGCTCTGAACTTCTTTAGACGCTCAAAGGTCCAGACGTATCATCGCTTCCCCTCGCTAGTTCACGTCAGAGCTCAATACTGAAATTGCGAACGTCCACCGATTGCTCCTATACTGAAGGTGCCAGCCCTGAAAGCTCTTGCTGGTCCTCATCTCCCACTGGTAACCTCTCAAACGAACCACAAACACTTGGGCTCTGAACTTGTTTAGACTACTAAAGGTTCCAACATACACTCGCTCTCCTGCTCAATCTGCCCACAGCTCCACACCGAAATCGTGAAAGTCCAGCGATTGCTCCTAGTCTAAAGGTGCCAGCCCTGAAAGCTCTTGCTGGTCCTCATCTCTCACTGGTAACCTCTCAAACGAACCACAAACACTTGGGCTCTGTACGTCTTTAGACTACTAAAGGTTCCAACATACACTCGCTCTCCTGCTCAATCTGGCCAGGACTCCACACCGAAATTGCGAAAGTCCCGCGATTGCTCCTAGTCTAAAGGTGCCCGCCCTGAAAGCTCTTGCTGGTCCTCATCTCCCACTGGTAACCTCTCAAACGAACCACAAACACTTAGGCTCTGAACTACTTTAGACACTCAAAGGTCCAGACGTAACATCGCTTCCACTCACTAATTCACGTCAGAGCTCAACACCGACATTGCGAAGGTCCAGCGATTGTTCCTAGTCTAAAGGTGCCAGCCCTGAAAGCTCTTGCTGGTCCTCATCTCCCACTGGTAACCTCTCAAACGAACCACAAACACTTGGGATCTGAACTTGTTTAGTCTACTAAAGGTTCCAGTATACACTCGCTCTCCTGATCAATCTCGCCAGATCTCAAAAGCAGAATTGCGAACATCCAGCGACTGCTCCTAGTCTAAAGGTGCCACCCCTCAAAGCTCTTGCTGGTCCTCATCTCCCACTGGTAACCTCTCAAACGAACCACAAACACTTGGGCTCTGAACTTCTTTAGAAACTCAAAGGGCTAGACGTATCATCGCTTCCCCTCGCTAATTCACCTCAGAGCTCAACACTGAAATTGCGAACGTCCAGCGATTGCTCCTAGTCTAAAGGTGCCAGCCCTGAAAGCTCTTACTGGTCCTCATCTCCCACTGGTAACCTCTCAAACGAACCACAAACACTTGGGCTCTGAACTTCTTTAGACACTCAAAGGTCCAGACGTATCATCGCTTCCCCTCGCTAACTCACGTCAGAGCTCAACACTGATTTTGGAACGTCCAGCGATTGCTCTTAGTCTAAAGGTGCCACCCCTCAAAGCTCTTGCTGGTCCTCATCTCCCACTGGTAACCTCTCAAACGAACCACAAACACTTGGGCTCTGAACTTCTTTAGAAACTCAAAGGTCCAGACGTATCATCGCTTCCCCTCGCTAATTCACGTCAGAGCTCAAATCTGAAATTGCGAA
>NW_026776944.1:0-60251 GCF_030936135.1 Gavia stellata
TCAAGTGTTTGTGGTTCCTTTTAGAGGTTACCAGTGGGTGATGAGGACCAGCAACAGCTTTCAGGCTGGCACCTTTAGTGTAGGAGCAATCGCTGGACGTTCGCAATTTCGGTGTTGAACTTTGGCCAGCTCGAGCAGGAGAGGCTGTGTACGTTGGAAGTTTTAGTAGCCTAAACAAGTTCAGAGCCCAAGTGTTTGTGGATCGTTTTCGAGGTTACCAGTGGGAGATGAGGACCAGCAAGAGCTTTCAGGGCTGGCACCTTTAGTGTAGGAGCAATCGCTGGACGTTCGCAATTTCGGTGTTGAGCTCTGGCCAGATTGAGCAGGAGAGGCTGTGTACGTTGGAAGTTTTAGTAGCCTAAACAAGTTCAGAGCCCAAGTGTTTGTTGTTCGTTTTCGAGGTTACCAGTGGGAGATGAGGACCAGCAAGAGCTTTCAGGGCTGGCACCTTTAGTGTAGGAGCAATCGCTGGACGTTCGCAATTTCGGTGTTGAGCTCTGGCCAGATTGAGCAGGAGAGGCTGTGTACGTTGGAAGTTTTAGTAGCCTAAACAAGTTCAGAGCCCAAGTGTTTGTGGTTCGTTTCGAGGTTACCAGTGGGAGATGAGGACGAGCAACAGCTTTCAGGGCTGGCACCTTAGTGCAGGAGCAATCGCTGGACGTTCGCAATTTCGGTGTTGAACTTTGGCAGCTCGAGCAGGAGAGGCTGTCTACGTTGGAAGTTTTAGTAGCCTAAACAAGTTCAGAGCCCAAGTGTTTGTGGTTCGTTTTAGAGGTTACCAGTGGGAGATGAGGACCAGCAACAGCATTCAGGGCTGGCACCTTTAGTGTAGGAGCAATCGCTGGACTTTCGCAATTTCGGTGTTGAGCTTTGGGCAGCTCGAGCAGGAGAGGCTGTGTACGTTGGAAGTTTTAGTAGCCTAAACAAGTTCAGAGCCCAAGTGTTTGTGGTTCGTTTTCGAGGTTACCAGTGGGAGATGAGGACCAGCAACAGTTTTCCAGGGCTGGCACCTTTAGTGTAGGAGCAATCGCTGGACGTTCGCAATTTCGGTGTTGAGCTCTGGCCAGATTGAGCAGGAGAGGCTGTGTACGTTGGAAGTTTTAGTAGCCTAAACAAGTCAGAGCCCAAGTGTTTGTGGTTCGTTTTAGAGGTTACCAGTGGGAGATGAGGATGAGCAACAGCATTCAGGGCTGGCACCTTTAGTGTAGGAGCAATCGCTGGATGTTCGCAATTTCGGTGTTGAGCTCTAGCCAGATTGAGCAGGAGAGGCTGTGTACGTTGGAAGTTTTAGTAGCCTAAACAAGTTCAGAGCCCAAGTGTTTGTGGTTCATTTCGAGGTTACCAGTGGAGATGAGGACGAGCAACAGCATTCAGGGCTGGCACCTTTAGTGTAGGAGCAATCGCTGGACGTTCGCAATTTCGGTGTTGAGCTCTGGCCAGATTGAGCAGGAGAGGCTGTGTACGTTGGAAGTTTTAGTAGCCTAAACAAGTTCAGAGCCCAAGTGTTTGTGGTTCGTTTAGAGGTTACCAGTGGGAGATGAGGACCAGCAACAGCATTCAGGGCTGGCACCTTTAGTGTAGGAGCAATCGCTGGACGTTCGCAATTTCGGTGTTGAACTTTGGGCAGCTCGAGCAGGAGAGGCTGTGTACGTTGGAAGTTTTAGTAGCCTAAACAAGTTCAGAGCCAAGTGTTTGTGGTTCGTTTTCGAGGTTACCAGTGGGAGATGAGGACGAGCAACAGCTTTCAGGGCTGGCACCTTTAGTGCAGGAGCAATCGCTGGACGTTCGCAATTTCGGTGTTGAACTTTGGCCAGCTCGAGCAGGAGAGGCTGTCTACGTTGGAAGTTTTAGTAGCCTAAACAAGTTCAGAGCCCAAGTGTTTGTGGTTCGTTTTAGAGGTTACCAGTGGGAGATGAGGACCAGCAACAGCATTCAGGGCTGGCACCTTTAGTGTAGGAGCAATCGCTGGACTTTCGCAATTTCGGTGTTGAGCTTTGGGCAGCTCGAGCAGGAGAGGCTGTGTACGTTGGAAGTTTTAGTAGCCTAAACAAGTTCAGAGCCCAAGTGTTTGTGGTTCGTTTTCGAGGTTACCAGTGGGAGATGAGGACCAGCAACAGTTTTCAGGGCTGGCACCTTTAGTGTAGGAGCAATCGCTGGACGTTCGCAATTTCGGTGTTGAGCTCTGGCCAGATTGAGCAGGAGAGGCTGTGTACGTTGGAAGTTTTAGTAGCCTAAACAAGTTCAGAGCCCAAGTGTTTGTGGTTCGTTTTAGAGGTTACCAGTGGAGATGAGGATGAGCAACAGCATTCAGGGCTGGCACTTTAGTGTAGGAGCAATCGCTGGATGTTCGCAATTTCGGTGTTGAGCTCTAGCAGATTGAGCAGGAGAGGCTGTGTACGTTGGAAGTTTTAGTAGCCTAAACAAGTTCAGAGCCCAAGTGTTTGTGGTTCATTTCGAGGTTACCAGTGGGAGATGAGGACGAGCAACAGCATTCAGGGCTGGCACCTTTAGTGTAGGAGCAATCGCTGGACGTTCGCAATTTCGGTGTTGAGCTCTGGCCAGATTGAGCAGGAGAGGCTGTGTACGTTGGAAGTTTTAGTAGCCTAAACAAGTTCAGAGCCAAGTGTTTGTGGTTCGTTTTAGAGGTTACCAGTGGGAGATGAGGACCAGCAACAGCATTCAGGGCTGGCACCTTTAGTGTAGGAGCAATCGCTGGACGTTCGCAATTTCGGTGTTGAACTTTGGCAGCTCGAGCAGGAGAGGCTGTGTACGTTGGAAGTTTTAGTAGCCTAAACAAGTTCAGAGCCCAAGTGTTTGTGGTTCGTTTTCGAGGTTACCAGTGGGAGATGAGGACCAGCAACAGCATTCAGGGCTGGCACCTTTAGTGTAGGAGCAATCGCTGGACATTCGCAATTTCGGTGTTGAACTTTGGGCAGCTCGAGCAGGAGAGGCTGTGTACGTTGGAAGTTTTAGTAGCCTAAACAAGTTCGGAGCCCAAGTGTTTGTGGTTCGTTTCGAGGTTACCAGTGGGAGATGAGGACGAGCAACAGCATTCAGGGCTGGCACCTTTAGTGTAGGAGCAATCGCTGGACGTTCGCAATTTCGGTGTTTGAACTTTGGGCAGCTCGAGCAGGAGAGGCTGTGTACGTTGGAAGTTTTAGTAGCCTAAACAAGTTCAGAGCCCAAGTGTTTGTGGTTCGTTTTCGAGGTTACCAGTGGGAGATGAGGACGAGCAACAGCTTTCAGGGCTGGCACCTTTAGTGTAGGAGCAATCGCTGGACGTTCGCAATTTCGGTGTTGAGCTCTGGCCAGATTGAGCAGGAGAGGCTGTGTACGTTGGAAGTTTTAGTAGCCTAAACAAGTTCAGAGCCCAAGTGTTTGTGGTCGTTTTCGAGGTTGCCAGTGGGAGATGAGGACCAGCAACAGCTTTCAGGGCTGGCACCTTTAGTGTAGGAGCAATCGCTGGACGTTCGCAATTTCGGTGTTGAACTTTGGCCAGATTGAGCAGGAGAGGCTGTGTACGTTGGAAGTTTTAGTAGCCTAAACAAGTTCAGAGCCCAAGTGTTTGTGGTTCGTTTTAGAGGTTACCAGTGGGAGTAATTAGGTAGGACCAGCAACAGCATTCAGGGCTGGCACCTTTAGTGTAGGAGCAATCGCTGGACTTTCGCAATTTCGGTGTTGAGCTTTGGGCAGCTCGAGCAGGAGAGGCTGTGTACGTTGGAAGTTTTAGTAGCCTAAACAAGTTCAGAGCCCAAGTGTTTGTGGTTCGTTTTCGAGGTTACCAGTGGGAGATGAGGACCAGCAACAGTTTTTCAGGGCTGGCACCTTTAGTGTAGGAGCAATCGCTGGACGTTCGCAATTTCGGTGTTGAGCTCTGGCCAGATTGAGCAGGAGAGGCTGTGTACATTGGAAGTTTTAGTAGCCTAAACAAGTTCAGAGCCCAAGTGTTTGTGGTTCGTTTTCGAGGTTACCAGTGGGAGATGAGGATGAGCAACAGCATTCAGGTCTGGCACCTTTAGTGTAGGAGCAATCGCTGGATGTTCGCAATTTCGGTGTTGAGCTCTGGCCAGATTGAGCAGGAGAGGCTGTGTACGTTGGAAGTTTTAGTAGCCTAAACAAGTTCAGAGCCCAAGTGTTTGTGGTTCGTTTTCGAGGTTACCAGTGGGAGATGAGGACGAGCAACAGCATTCAGGGCTGGCACCTTTAGTGTAGGAGCAATCGCTGGACGTTCGCAATTTCGGTGTTGAGCTCTGGCCAGATTGAGCAGGAGAGGCTGTGTACGTTGGAAGTTTTAGTAGCCTAAACAAGTTCAGAGCCCAAGTGTTTGTGGTTCGTTTTCGAGGTTACCAGTGGGAGATGAGGACCAGCAACAGCATTCAGGGCTGGCACCTTTAGTGTAGGAGCAATCGCTGGACGTTCGCAATTTCGGTGTTGAACTTTGGGCAGCTCGAGCAGGAGAGGCTGTGTACGTTGGAAGTTTTAGTAGCCTAAACAAGTTCAGAGCCCAAGTGTTTGTGGTTCGTTTTAGAGGTTACCAGTGGGAGATGAGGACCAGCAACAGCATTCAGGGCTGTCACCTTTAGTGTAGGAGCAATCGCTGGACATTCGCAATTTCGGTGTTGAACTTTGGGCAGCTCGAGCAGGAGAGGCTGTGTACGTTGGAAGTTTTAGTAGCCTAAACAAGTTCGGAGCCCAAGTGTTTGTGGTTCGTTTTCGAGGTTACCAGTGGGAGATGAGGACGAGCAACAGCATTCAGGGCTGGCACCTTTAGTGTAGGAGCAATCGCTGGACGTTCGCAATTTCGGTGTTGAACTTGGCCAGCTCGAGCAGGAGAGGCTGTGTACGTTGGAAGTTTTAGTAGCCTAAACAAGTTCAGAGCCCAAGTGTTTGTGGTTTGTTTTCGAGGTTACCAGTGGGAGATGAGGACGAGCAACAGCTTTCAGGGCTGGCACCTTAGTGTAGGAGCAATCGCTGGACGTTCGCAATTTCGGTGTTGAGCTCTGGCCAGATTGAGCAGGAGAGGCTGTGTACGTTGGAAGTTTTAGTAGCCTAAACAAGTTCAGAGCCCAAGTGTTTGTGGTTCGTTTTAGAGGTTACCAGTGGGAGATGAGACGAGCAACAGCATTCAGGGCTGGCACCTTTAGTGTAGGAGCAATCGCTGGACGTTCGCAATTTCGGTGTTGAACTTTGGGCAGCTCGAGCAGGAGAGGCTGTGTACGTTGGAAGTTTTAGTAGCCTAAACAAGTTCAGAGCCAAGTGTTTGTGGTTCCTTTTAGAGGTTACCAGTGGGTGATGAGGACCAGCAACAGCTTTCAGGGCTGGCACCTTTAGTGTAGGAGCAATCGCTGGACGTTCGCAATTTCGGTGTTGAACTTTGGCAGCTCGAGCAGGAGAGGCTGTGTACGTTGGAAGTTTTAGTACCCTAAACAAGTTCAGAGCCCAAGTGTTTGTGGTTCGTTTTCGAGGTTACCAGTGGGAGATGAGGACCAGCAAGAGCTTTCAGGGCTGGCACCTTTAGTGTAGGAGCAATCGCTGGACGTTCGCAATTTCGGTGTTGAGCTCTGGCCAGATTGAGCAGGAGAGGCTGTGTACGTTGGAAGTTTTAGTAGCCTAAACAAGTTCAGAGCCCAAGTGTTTGTTGTTCGTTTTCGAGGTTACCAGTGGGAGATGAGGACCAGCAAGAGCTTTCAGGGCTGGCACCTTTAGTGTAGGAGCAATCGCTGGACGTTCGCAATTTCGGTGTTGAGCTCTGGCCAGATTGAGCAGGAGAGGCTGTGTACGTTGAAGTTTTAGTAGCCCTAAACAAGTTCAGAGCCCAAGTGTTTGTGGTTCGTTTTCGAGGTTACCAGTGGGAGATGAGGACGAGCAACAGCTTTCAGGGCTGGCACCTTTAGTGCAGGAGCAATCGCTGGACGTTCGCAATTTCGGTGTTGAACTTTGGCCAGCTCGAGCAGGAGAGGCTGTCTACGTTGGAAGTTTTAGTAGCCTAAACAAGTTCAGAGCCCAAGTGTTTGTGGTTCGTTTTAGAGGTTACCAGTGGGAGATGAGGACCAGCAACAGCATTCAGGGCTGGCACCTTTAGTGTAGGAGCAATCGCTGGACTTTCGCAATTTCGGTGTTGAGCTTTGGGCAGCTCGAGCAGGAGAGGCTGTGTACGTTGGAAGTTTTAGTAGCCTAAACAAGTTCAGAGCCCAAGTGTTTGTGGTTCGTTTTCGAGGTTACCAGTGGGAGATGAGGACCAGCAACAGTTTTCAGGGCTGGCACCTTTAGTGTAGGAGCAATCGCTGGACGTTCGCAATTTCGGTGTTGAGCTCTGGCCAGATTGAGCAGGAGAGGCTGTGTACGTTGGAAGTTTTAGTAGCCTAAACAAGTTCAGAGCCCAAGTGTTTGTGGTTCGTTTTAGAGGTTACCAGTGGGAGATGAGGATGAGCAACAGCATTCAGGGCTGGCACCTTTAGTGTAGGAGCAATCGCTGGATGTTCGCAATTTCGGTGTGAGCTCTAGCCAGATTGAGCAGGAGAGGCTGTGTACGTTGGAAGTTTAGTAGCCTAAACAAGTTCAGAGCCCAAGTGTTTGTGGTTCATTTTCGAGGTTACCAGTGGGAGATGAGGACGAGCAACAGCATTCAGGGCTGGCACCTTTAGTGTAGGAGCAATCGCTGGACGTTCGCAATTTCGGTGTTGAGCTCTGGCAGATTGAGCAGGAGAGGCTGTGTACGTTGGAAGTTTTAGTAGCCTAAACAAGTTCAGAGCCCAAGTGTTTGTGGTTCGTTTTCGAGGTTACCAGTGGAGATGAGGACCAGCAACAGCATTCAGGGCTGGCACCTTTAGTGTAGGAGCAATCGCTGGGACGTTCGCAATTCGGTGTTGAACTTGGGCAGCTCGAGCAGGAGAGGCTGTGTACGTTGGAAGTTTTAGTAGCCTAAACAAGTTCAGAGCCCAAGTGTTTGTGGTTCGTTTTCGAGGTTACCAGTGGGAGATGAGGACCAGCAACAGCATTCAGGGCTGGCACCTTTAGTGTAGGAGCAATCGCTGGACATTCGCAATTTCGGTGTTGAACTTTGGGCAGCTCGAGCAGGAGAGGCTGTGTACGTTTGGAAGTTTTAGTAGCCTAAACAAGTTCGGAGCCCAAGTGTTTGTGGTTCGTTTTCGAGGTTACCAGTGGGAGATGAGGACGAGCAACAGCATTCAGGGCTGGCACCTTTAGTGTAGGAGCAATCGCTGGACGTTCGCAATTTCGGTGTTGAACTTTGGGCAGCTCGAGCAGGAGAGGCTGTGTACGTTGGAAGTTTTAGTAGCCTAAACAAGTTCAGAGCCCAAGTGTTTGTGGTTCGTTTTCGAGGTACCAGTGGGAGATGAGGACGAGCAACAGCTTTCAGGGCTGGCACCTTTAGTGTAGGAGCAATCGCTGGACGTTCGCAATTTCGGTGTTGAGCTCTGGCCAGATTGAGCAGGAGAGGCTGTGTACGTTGGAAGTTTTAGTAGCCTAAACAAGTTCAGAGCCCAAGTGTTTGTGGTTCGTTTTCGAGGTGCCAGTGGGAGATGAGGACCAGCAACAGCTTTCAGGGCTGGCACCTTTAGTGTAGGAGCAATCGCTGGACGTTCGCAATTTCGGTGTTGAACTTTGGCCAGATTGAGCAGGAGAGGCTGTGTACGTTGGAAGTTTTAGTAGCCTAAACAAGTTCAGAGCCAAGTGTTTGTGGTTCGTTTTAGAGGTTACCAGTGGGAGATGAGGACCAGCAACAGCATTCAGGGCTGGCACCTTTAGTGTAGGAGCAATCGCTGGACTTTCGCAATTTCGGTGTTGAGCTTTGGCAGCTCGAGCAGGAGAGGCTGTGTACGTTGGAAGTTTTAGTAGCCTAACAAGTTCAGAGCCAAGTGTTTGTGGTTCGTTTTCGAGGTTACCAGTGGAGATGATGACCAGCAAACAGTTTCAGGGCTGGCACCTTTAGTGTAGGAGCAATCGCTGGACGTTCGCAATTTCGTGTGTTGAGCTCTGGCCAGATTGAGCAGGAGAGGCTGTGTACATTGGAAGTTTTAGTTAGCGCTAAACAAGTTCAGAGCCCAAAGTGTTTGTGGTTCGTTTTCGAGGTTACCAGTGGGAGATGAGGATGAGCAACAGCATTCAGGTCTGGCACCTTTAGTGTAGGAGCAACGCTGGATGTTCGCAATTTCGGTGTTGAGCTCTGGCCAGATTGAGCAGGAGATGGCTGTGTACGTTGGAAGTTTTAGTAGCCTAAACAAGTTCAGAGCCCAAGTGTTTGTGGTTCGTTTTCGAGGTTACAGTGGGAGATGAGGACGAGCAACAGCATTCAGGGCTGGCACTTTAGTGTAGAGCAATCGCTGGGACGTTCGCAATTTCGGTGTTGAGCTCTGGCCAGATTGAGCAGGAGTGGCTGTGTACGTTGGAAGTTTTAGTAGCCTAAACAAGTTCAGAGCCCAAGTGTTTGTGGTTCGTTTTCGAGGTTACCAGTGGGAGATGAGGACCAGCACAGCATTCAGGGCTGGCACCTTTAGTGTAGGAGCAATCGCTGGACGTTCGCAATTTCGGTGTTGAACTTTGGGCAGCTCGAGCAGGAGAGGCTGTGTACGTTGGAAGTTTTAGTAGCCTAAACAAGTTCAGAGCCCAAGTGTTTGTGGTTCGTTTTAGAGGTTACCAGTGGGAGATGAGGACCAGCAACAGCATTCAGGGCTGGCACCTTTAGTGTAGGAGCAATCGCTGGACATTCGCAATTTCGGTGTTGAACTTTGGCCAGCTCGAGCAGGAAGAGCTGTGTACGTTGGAAGTTTTAGTAGCCTAAACAAGTTCAGAGCCCAAGTGTTTGTGGTTTGTTTTCGAGGTTACCAGTGGGAGATGAGGACGAGCAACAGCTTTCAGGGCTGGCACCTTTAGTGTAGGAGCAATCGCTGGACGTTCGCAATTTCGGTGTGAGCTCTGGCCAGCTTGAGCAGGAGAGGCTGTGTACGTTGGAAGTTTTAGTAGCCTAAACAAGTTCAGAGCCCAAGTGTTTGTGGTTCGTTTTCGAGGTTGCCAGTGGGAGATGAGGACCAGCAACAGCTTTCAGGGCTGGCACCTTTAGTGTAGGAGCAATCGGTGGACGTTCGCAATTTCGGTGTTGAACTTTGGGCAGCTCGAGCAGGAGAGGCTGTGTACGTTGGAAGTTTTAGTAGCCTAACAAGTTCAGAGCCCAAGTGTTTGTGGTTCGTTTTCGAGGTTACCAGTGGGAGATGAGGACGAGCAACAGCATTCAGGGCTGGCACCTTTAGTGTAGGAGCAATCGCTGGACGTTCGCAATTTCGGTGTTGAGCTCTGGCCAGATTGAGCAGGAGAGGCTGTGTACGTTGGAAGTTTTAGTAGCCTAAACAAGTTCAGAGCCCAAGTGTTTGTGGTTCGTTTCGAGGTTACCAGTGGGAGATGAGGACCAGCAAGAGCTTTCAGGGCTGGCACCTTTAGTGTAGGAGCAATCGCTGGACGTTCGCAATTTCGGTGTTGAGCTCTGGCCAGATTGAGCAGGAGAGGCTGTGTATGTCGGAAGTTTTAGTAGCCTAAACAAGTTCAGAGCCAAGTGTCTATGGTTCGTTTTAGAGGTTACCAGTGGGAGATGAGGACGAGCAAAATCTTTCAGGGCTGGCACCTTAGTGTAGGAGCAATCGCTGGACGTTCGCAATTTCGGTGTTGAACTTTGGCCAGCTTGAGCAGGAGAGGCTGTGTACGTTGGAAGTTTTAGTAGCCTAAACAAGTTCAGAGCCCAAGTGTTTGTGGTTCGTTTTCGAGGTTACCAGTGGGAGATGAGGACGAGCAACAGCATTCAGGGCTGGCACCTTTAGAGTAGGAGCAATCGCTGGACGTTCGCAATTTCGGTGTTGAGCTCTGGCCAGCTTGAGCAGGAGAGGCTGTGTACGTTGGAAGTTTAGTAGCCTAAACAAGTTCAGAGCCCAAGTGTTTGTGGTTCGTTTTCGAGGTTACCAGTGGGAGATGAGGACCAGCAAGAGCTTTCAGGGCTGGCACCTTAGTGTAGGAGCAATCGCTGGACGTCGCAATTTCCGTGTTGAGCTCTGGCAGATTGAGCAGGAGAGGCTGTGTATGTCGGAAGTTTTAGTAGCTAAACAAGTTCAGAGCCCAAGTGTCTGTGGTTCGTTTTAGAGGTTACCAGTGGGAGATGAGGACGAGCAAAATCTTTCAGGGCTGGCACCTTTAGTGTAGGAGCAATCGCTGGACGTTCGCAATTTCGGTGTTGAACTTTGGGCAGCTCGAGCAGGAGAGGCTGTGTACGTTGGAATTTTTAGTAGCCTAAACAAGTTCAGAGCCCAAGTGTTTGTGGTTCGTTTTCGAGGTTACCAGTGGGAGATGAGACAGCAACAGCTTTCACGGCTGGCACCTTTAGTGTAGGAGCAATCGCTGACTTTCGCAATTTCAGGTGTTGAGCTCTGGCCAGATTGAGCAGGAGAGGCTGTGTACGTCAGAAGTTTTAGTAGCCTAAGCAAGTTCAGAGCCCAAGTGTTTGTGGTTCGTTTTCGAGGTTGCCAGTGGGAGATGAGGACAGCAACAGCTTTCAGGGCTGGCACCTTTAGTGTAGGAGCAATCGCTGGACTTTCGCAATTTCGGTGTTGAGCTTTGGGCAGCTCGAGCAGGAGAGGCTGTGTACGTTGGAATTTTTAGTAGCCTAAACAAGTTCAGAGCCCAAGTGTTTGTGGTTCGTTTCGAGGTTACCAGTGGGAGATGAGGACCAGCAAGAGCTTTCAGGGCTGGCACCTTAGTGTAGGGAGCAATCGGTGGACGTTCGCAATTTCGGTGTTGAACTTTGGGCAGCTCGAGCAGGAGAGGCTGTGTACATTGAAGTTTTAGTAGCCTAAACAAGTTCAGAGCCCAAGTGTTTGTGGTTCGTTTTCGAGGTTACCAGTGGGAGATGAGGACGAGCAACAGCATTCAGGGCTGGCACCTTTAGTGTAGGAGCAATCGCTGGATGTTCGCAATTTCGGTGTTGAGCTCTGGCCAGATTGAGCAGGAGAGGCTGTGTACGTTGGAAGTTTTAGTAGCCTAAACAAGTTCAGAGCCCAAGTGTTTGTGTTCGTTTTCGAGGTTACCAGTGGGAGATGAGGACGAGCAACAGCATTCAGGGCTGGCACCTTTAGTGTAGGAGCAATCGCTGGACGTTCGCAATTTCGGTGTTGAGCTCTGGCCAGATTGAGCAGGAGAGGCTGAGTACGTTGGAAGTTTTAGTAGCCTAAACAAGTTCAGAGCCCAAGTGTCTGTGGTTTGTTTTAGAGGTTACCAGTGGGAGATGAGGACGAGCAACAGCATTCAGGGCTGGCACCTTTAGTGTAGGAGCAATCGCTGGACGTTCGCAATTTCGGTGTTGAACTTGGCCAGCTTGAGCAGGAGAGGCTGTGTACGTTGGAAGTTTAGTAGCCTAAACAAGTTCAGAGCCCAAGTGTTGTGGTTCGTTTTCGAGGTTACCAGTGGGAGATGAGGACCAGCAAGAGCTTTCAGGGCTGGCACTTTAGTGTAGGAGCAATCGCTGACGTTCGCAATTTCGTGTTGAACTTTGGCCCAGCTCGAGCAGGAGAGGCTGTGTACGTTGGAAGTTTTAGTAGCCTAAACAAGTTCAGAGCCCAAGTGTCTGTGGTTCGTTTCGAGGTTACCAGTGGGAGATGAGGGACCAGCAAGAGCTTTCAGGGCTGGCACCTTAGTGTAGGAGCAATCGCTGGACGTTCGCAGTTTCGGTGTTGAGCTCTGGCCAGATTGAGCAGGAGAGGCTGTGTACGTTGGAAGTTTTAGTAGCCTAAACAAGTTCAGAGCCCAAGTGTTTGTGGTTCCTTTTAGAGGTTACCAGTGGGTGAGAGGACCAGCAACAGCTTCAGGGCTGGCACCTTTGTGTAGGAGCAATCGCTGGACGTTCGCAATTTCGGTGTTGAACTTTGGCCAGCTCGAGCAGGAGAGGCTGTGTACGTTGGAAGTTTTAGTAGCCTAAACGAGTTCAGAGCCCAAGTGTTTGTGGTTCGTTTTCGAGGTTACCAGTGGGAGATGAGGACCAGCAAGAGCTTTCAGGGCTGGCACCTTTAGTGTAGGAGCAATCGCTGGACGTTCGCAATTTCCGTTGTTGAGCTCTGGCCAGATTGAGCAGGAGAGGCTGTGTACGTTGGAAGTTTTAGTAGCCTAAACAAGTTCAGAGCCCAAGTGTTTGTGGTTCGTTTTCGAGGTTACCAGTGGGAGATGAGGACCAGCAACAGCATTCAGGGCTGGCACCTTTAGTGTAGGAGCAATCGCTGTATGTTCGCAATTTCAGTGTTGATCCTTTGGCAGCGCGAGCAGAGAGGCTGTGTACGTCGGAAGTTTTAGTAGCCTAAACAAGTTCAGAGCCCAAGTGTTTGTGGTTCGTTTCGAGGTTACCAGTGGGAGATGAGGACCAGCAAGAGCTTTCAGGGCTGGCACCTTTAGTGTAGGAGCAATCGGTGGACGTTCGCAATTTCGGTGTTGAACTTTGGGCAGCTCGAGCAGGAGAGGCTGTGTACATTGGAAGTTTAGTAGCCTAAACAAGTTCAGAGCCCAAGTGTTTGTGGTTCGTTTTCGAGGTTACCAGTGGGAGATGAGGACGAGCAACAGCATCAGGGCTGGCACCTTTAGTGTAGGAGCAATCGCTGGATGTTCGCAATTTCGGTGTTGACTCTGGCCAGATTGAGCAGGAGAGGCTGTGTACGTTGAAGTTTTAGTAGCCTAAACAAGTTCAGAGCCAAGTGTTTGTGTTCGTTTTAGAGGTTACCAGTGGGAGATGAGGACCAGCAACAGCATTCAGGGCTGGCACCTTTAGTGTAGGAGCAATCGCTGGACGTTCGCAATTTCGGTGTTGAGCTCTGGCCAGATTGAGCAGGAGAGGCTGTGTATGTCGGAAGTTTTAGTAGCCTAAACAAGTTCAGAGCCCAAGTGTCTATGTTCGTTTTAGAGGTTACCAGTGGGAGATGAGGACGAGCAAAATCTTTCAGGGCTGGCACCTTTAGTGTAGGAGCAATCGCTGGACGTTCGCAATTTCGGTGTGAACTTTGGCCAGCTTGAGCAGGAGAGGCTGTGTACGTTGGAAGTTTTTGTAGCCCTAAACAAGTCAGAGCCCAAGTGTTTGTGGTTCGTTTTCGAGGTACCAGTGGGAGATGAGTACGAGCAACAGCATTCAGGGCTGGCACCTTTAGAGTAGGAGCAATCGCTGGACGTTCGCAATTTCGGTGTTGAGCTCTGGCCAGCTTGAGCAGGAGAGGCTGTGTACGTTGGAAGTTTTAGTAGCCTAAACAAGTTCAGAGCCAAGTGTTTGTGGTTCGTTTCGAGGTTACCAGTGGGAGATGAGGACCAGCAAGAGCTTTCAGGGCTGGCACCTTTAGTGTAGGAGCAATCGCTGGACGTTCGCAATTTCCGTGTTGAGCTCTGGCCAGATTGAGCAGGAGAGGCTGTGTATGTCGGAAGTTTTAGTAGCCTAAACAAGTTCAGAGCCCAAGTGTCTGTGGTTCGTTTTAGAGGTTACCAGTGGGAGATGAGGACCAGCAACAGCTTTCAGGGCTGGCACCTTTAGTGTAGGAGCAATCGCTGGACGTTCGCAATTTCGGTGTTGAACTTTGGCAGCTCGAGCAGGAGAGGCTGTGTACGTTGGAATTTTTAGTAGCCTAAACAAGTTCAGAGCCAATGTGTTTGTGGTTCGTTTTCGAGGTTACCAGTGGGAGATGAGGACCAGCAACAGCTTTCACGGCTGGCACCTTTAGTGTAGGAGCAATCGCTGACTTTCGCAATTTCGGTGTTGAGCTCTGGCAGATTGAGCAGGAGAGGCTGTGTACGTCAGAAGTTTAGTAGCCTAAGCAAGTTCAAGAGCCCAAGTGTTTGTGGTTCGTTTTCGAGGTTGCCAGTGGGAGATGAGGACCAGCAACAGCTTCAGGGCTGGCACCTTTAGTGTAGGAGCAATCGCTGGACTTTCGCAATTTCGGTGTTGAGCTTTGGGCAGCTCGAGCAGGAGAGGCTGTGTACGTTGGAATTTTTAGTAGCCTAAACAAGTTCAGAGCCAAGTGTTTGTGGTTCGTTTTCGAGGTTACCAGTGGGAGATGAGGACCAGCAAGAGCTTCAGGCTGGCACCTTTAGTGTAGGAGCAATCGGTGGACGTTCGCAATTTCGGTGTTGAACTTTGGGCAGCTCGAGCAGGAGAGGCTGTGTACATTGGAAGTTTTAGTAGCCTAAACAAGTTCAGAGCCCAAGTGTTTGTGGTTCGTTTCGAGGTTACCAGTGGGAGATGAGGACGAGCACAGCATTCAGGGCTGGCACCTTTAGTGTAGGAGCAATCGCTGGATGTTCGCAATTTCGGTGTTGAGCTCTGGCCAGATTGAGCAGGAGAGGCTGTGTACGTTGGAAGTTTTAGTAGCCTAAACAAGTTCAGAGCCAAGTGTTTGTGGTTCGTTTTAGAGGTTACCAGTGGGAGATGAGGACGAGCAACAGCATTCAGGCTGGCACCTTTAGTGTAGGAGCAATCGCTGACGTTCGCAATTTCGGTGTTGAGCTCTGGCCAGATTGAGCAGGAGAGGGCTGAGTACGTTGGAAGTTTTAGTAGCCTAAACAAGTCAGAGCCCAAGTGTCTGTGGTTTGTTTTAGAGGTTACCAGTGGGAGATGAGGACGAGCACAGCATTCAGGGCTGGCACCTTTAGTGTGAGAGAGCAATCGCTGGACGTTCGCATTTCGGTGTTGAACTTTGGCCAGCTTGAGCAGGAGAGGCTGTGTACGTTGAAGTTTTAGTAGCCTAAACAAGTCAGAGCCCAAGTGTTTGTGGTTCGTTTCGAGGTTACCAGTGGAGATGAGGACCAGCAAGAGCTTTCAGGGCTGGCACCTTAGTGTAGGAGCAATCGCTGGACGTTCGCAATTTCGGTGTTGAACTTTGGCCAGCTCGAGCAGGAGAGGCTGTGTACGTTGGAAGTTTAGTAGCCTAAACAAGTTCAGAGCCCAAGTGTCTGTGGTTCGTTTTCGAGGTTACCAGTGGGAGATGAGGACCAGCAAGAGCTTTCAGGGCTGCACCTTTAGTGTAGGAGCAATCGCTGGACGTTCGCAGTTTCGGTGTTGAGCTCTGGCCAGATTGAGCAGGAGAGGCTGTGTACGTTGGAAGTTTTAGTAGCCTAAACAAGTTCAGAGCCCAAGTGTTTGTGGTTCCTTTTAGAGGTTACCAGTGGGTGATGAGGACCAGCAACAGCTTTCAGGGCTGGCACCTTTAGTGTAGGAGCAATCGCTGGACGTTCGCAATTTCGGTGTTGAACTTTGGCCAGCTCGAGCAGGAGAGGCTGTGTACGTTGGAAGTTTTAGTAGCCTAAACGAGTTCAGAGCCCAAGTGTTTGTGGTTCGTTTTCGAGGTTACCAGTGGGAGATGGAGGACCAGCAAGAGCTTTCAGGGCTGGCACCTTTAGTGTAGGAGCAATCGCTGGACGTTCGCAATTTCCGTGTTGAGCTCTGGCCAGATTGAGCAGGAGAGGCTGTGTACGTTGGAAGTTTTAGTAGCCTAAACAAGTTCAGAGCCCAAGTGTTTGTGGTTCGTTTTCGAGGTTACCAGTGGGAGATGAGGACCAGCAACAGCATTCAGGGCTGGCACCTTTAGTGTATGGAGCAAATCGCTGTATGTTCGCAATTTCAGTGTTGATCTTTGGGCAGCGCGAGCAGGAGAGGCTGTGTACGTCGGAAGTTTTAGTAGCCTAAACAAGTTCAGAGCCCAAGTGTTGTGGTTCGTTTTCGAGGTTACCAGTGGGAGATGAGGACCAGCAAGAGCTTTCAGGCTGGCACCTTTAGTGTAGGAGCAATCGGTGGACGTTCGCAATTTCGGTGTTGAACTTTGGGCAGCTCGAGCAGGAGAGGCTGTGTACATTGGAAGTTTTAGTAGCCTAAACAAGTCAGAGCCCAAGTGTTTGTGTTCGTTTTCGAGGTTACCAGTGGAGATGAGGACGAGCAACAGCATTCAGGGCTGGCACCTTTAGTGTAGGAGCAATCGCTGGATGTTCGCAATTTCGGTGTTGAGCTCTGGCCAGATTGAGCAGGAGAGGCTGTGTACGTTGGAAGTTTTAGTAGCCTAACAAGTTCAGAGCCAAGTGTTTGTGGTTCGTTTTAGAGGTTACCAGTGGGAGATGAGGACGAGCAACAGCATTCAGGGCTGGCACCTTTAGTGTAGGAGCAATCGCTGGACGTTCGCAATTTCGGTGTTGAGCTCTGGCCAGATTGAGCAGGAGAGGCTGAGTACGTTGGAAGTTTTAGTAGCCTAAACAAGTTCAGAGCCCAAGTGTCTGTGGTTTGTTTTAGAGTTTACCAGTGGGAGATGAGGACGAGCAACAGCATTCAGGGCTGGCACTTTAGTGTAGGAGCAATCGCTGGACGTTCGCAATTTCGGTGTTGAACTTGGCCAGCTTGAGCAGGAGAGGCTGTGTACGTTGGAAGTTTTAGTAGCCTAAACAAGTCAGAGCCCAGTGTTTGTGGTTCGTTTTCGAGGTTACCAGTGGGAGATGAGGACCAGCAAGAGCTTTCAGGGCTGGCACCTTTAGTGTAGGAGCAATCGCTGGACGTCGCAATTTCGGTGTTGAACTTTGGCCAGCTCGAGCAGGAGAGGCTGTGTACGTTGGAAGTTTTAGTAAGCCAAACAAGTTCAGAGCCCAAGTGTCTGTGGTTGTCGTTTTCGAGGTTACCAGTGGGAGATGAGGACCAGCAAGAGCTTTCAGGGCTGGCACCTTAGTGTAGGAGCAATCGCTGGACGTTCGCAGTTTCGGTGTTGAGAGGAGCAATCGCTGGACGTTCGCAGTTTCGGTGTTGAGCTCTGGCCAGATTGAGCAGGAGAGGCTGTGTACGTTGGAAGTTTTAGTAGCCTAAACAAGTTCAGAGCCCAAGTGTTTGTGGTTCCTTTTAGAGGTTACCAGTGGGTGATGAGGACCAGCAACAGCTTTCAGGGCTGGCACCTTTAGTGTAGGAGCAATCGCTGGACGTTCGCAATTTCGGTGTTGAACTTTGGCCAGCTCGAGCAGGAGAGGCTGTGTACGTTGGAAGTTTTAGTAGCCTAAACGAGTTCAGAGCCCAAGTGTTTGTGGTTCGTTTTCGAGGTTACCAGTGGGAGATGAGGACCAGCAAGAGCTTTCAGGGCTGGCACCTTTAGTGTAGGAGCAATCGCTGGACGTTCGCAATTTCCGTGTTGAGCTCTGGCCAGATTGAGCAGGAGAGGCTGTGTACGTTGGAAGTTTTAGTAGCCTAAACAAGTTCAGAGCCCAAGTGTTTGTGGTTCGTTTTCGAGGTTACCAGTGGGAGATGAGGACGAGCAACAGCTTTCAGGGCTGGCACCTTTAGTGTAGGAGCAATCGCTGGACGTTCGCAATTTCGGTGTTGAACTTTGGGCAGCTCGAGCAGGAGAGGCTGTGTACGTTGGAAGTTTTAGTAGCCTAAACAAGTTCAGAGCCCAAGTCTTTGTGGTTCGTTTTCGAGGTTACCAGTGGGAGATGAGGACGAGCAACAGCTTTCAGGGCTGGCACCTTTAGTGTAGGAGCAATCGCTGGACGTTCGCAATTTCGGTGTTGAACTTTGGCCAGCTCGAGCAGGAGAGGCTGTGTACGTTGGAAGTTTTAGTAGCCTAAACAAGTTCAGAGCCCAAGTGTTTGTGGTTCGTTTTAGAGGTTACCAGTGGGAGATGAGGACCAGCAACAGCATTCAGGGCTGGCACCTTTAGTGTAGGAGCAATCGCTGGACATTCGCAATTTCGGTGTTGAACTTTGGGCAGCTCGAGCAGGAGAGGCTGTGTACGTTGGAAGCTTTAGTAGCCTAAACAAGTTCAGAGCCCAAGTGTCTGTGGTTCGTTTGAGAGGTTACCAGTGGGAGATGAGGACCAGCAACAGTATTCAGGGCTGGCACCTTTAGTGTAGGAGCAATCGCTGGACGTTCGCAATTTCGGTGTTGAGCTCTGGCCAGATTGAGCAGGAGAGGCTGTGTACGTTGGAAGTTTTAGTAGCCTAAACAAGTTCAGAGCCCAAGTGTCTGTGGTTCGTTTTAGAGGTTACCAGTGGGAGATGAGGACCAGCAACAGCATTCAGGGCTGGCACCTTTAGTGTAGGAGCAATCGCTGGACGTTTGCAATTTCGGTGTTGAGCTCTGGCCAGATTGAGCAGGAGAGGCTGTGTACGTTGGAAGTTTTAGTAGCCTAAACAAGTTCAGAGCCCAAGTGTTTGTGGTTCGTTTTCGAGGTTACCAGTGGGAGATGAGGACGAGCAAGAGCTTTCAGGGCTGGCACCTTTAGTGTAGGAGCAATCGCTGGACGTTCGCAATTTCGGTGTTGAGCTCTGGCCAGATTGAGCAGGAGAGGCTGTGTACGTTGGAAGTTTTAGTAGCCTAAACAAGTTCAGAGCCCAAGTGTTTGTGGTTCGTTTTAGAGGTTACCAGTGGGAGATGAGGACCAGCAACATCTTTCAGGGCTGGCACCTTTAGTGTAGGAGCAATCGCTGGACGTTCGCAATTTCGGTGTTGAACTTTGGGCAGCTCGAGCAGGAGAGGCTGTGTACGTTGGAAGTTTTAGTAGCCTAAACGAGTTCAGAGCCCAAGTGTTTGTGGTTCGTTTTCGAGGTTACCAGTGGGAGATGAGGACCAGCAAGAGCTTTCAGGGCTGGCACCTTTAGTGTAGGAGCAATCGCTGGACGTTCGCAATTTCGGTGTTGAACTTTGGGCAGCTCGAGCAGGAGAGGCTGTGTACGTTGGAAGTTTTAGTAGCCTAAACAAGTTCAGAGCCCAAGTGTTTGTGGTTCGTTTTAGAGGTTACCAGTGGGAGATGAGGACCAGCAACAGCATTCAGGGCTGGCACCTTTAGTGTAGGAGCAATCGCTGGACGTTCGCAATTTCGGTGTTGAGCTCTGGCCAGATTGAGCAGGAGAGGCTGTGTACGTTGGAAGTTTTAGTAGCCTAAACAAGTTCAGAGCCCAAGTGTCTGTGGTTCGTTTTCGAGGTTACCAGTGGGAGATGAGGACCAGCAACAGCATTCAGGGCTGGCACCTTTAGTGTAGGAGCAATCGCTGGACATTCGCAATTTCGGTGTTGAGCTCTGGCCAGCTCGAGCAGGAGAGGCTGTGTACGTTGGAAGTTTTAGTAGCCTAAACAAGTTCAGAGCCCAAGTGTTTGTGGTTCGTTTTCGAGGTTACCAGTGGGAGATGAGGACCAGCAAGAGCTTTCAGGGCTGGCACCTTTAGTGTAGGAGCAATCGCTGGACGTTCGCAATTTCGGTGTTGAGCTCTGGCCAGATTGAGCAGGAGAGGCTGTGTACGTTGGAAGTTTTAGTAGCCTAAACAAGTTCAGAGCCCAAGTGTTTGTGGTTCGTTTTCGAGGTTACCAGTGGGAGATGAGGACCAGCAACAGCATTCAGGGCTGGCACCTTTAGTGTAGGAGCAATCGCTGGACGTTCGCAATTTCGGTGTTGAGCTCTGGCCAGATTGAGCAGGAGAGGCTGTGTATGTCGGAAGTTTTAGTAGCCTAAACAAGTTCAGAGCCCAAGTGTCTGTGGTTCGTTTTAGAGGTTACCAGTGGGAGATGAGGACGAGCAAAATCTTTCAGGGCTGGCACCTTTAGTGTAGGAGGAATCGCTGGACGTTCGCAATTTCGGTGTTGAACTTTGGCCAGCTTGAGCAGGAGAGGCTGTGTACGTTGGAAGTTTTAGTAGCCTAAACAAGTTCAGAGCCCAAGTGTTTGTGGTTGGTATTCGAGGTTACCAGTGGGAGATGAGGACCAGCAACAGCTTTCAGGGCTGGCACCTTTAGTGTAGGAGCAATCGCTGGACGTTCGCAATTTCGGTGTTGAACTTTGGGCAGCTCGAGCAGGAGAGGCTGTGTACGTTGGAATTTTTAGTAGCCTAAACAAGTTCAGAGCCCAAGTGTTTGTGGTTGGTTTTAGAGGTTACCAGTGGGAGATGAGGACCAGCAACAGCTTTCACGGCTGGCACCTTTAGTGTAGGAGCAATCGCTGGACTTTCGCAATTTCGGTGTTGAGCTCTGGCCAGATTGAGCAGGAGAGGCTGTGTACGTCAGAAGTTTTAGTAGCCTAAGCAAGTTCAGAGCCCAAGTGTTTGTGGTTCGTTTTCGAGGTTGCCAGTGGGAGATGAGGACCAGCAACAGCTTTCAGGGCTGGCACCTTTAGTGTAGGAGCAATCGCTGGACTTTCGCAATTTCGGTGTTGAGCTTTGGGCAGCTCGAGCAGGAGAGGCTGTGTACGTTGGAAGTTTTAGTAGCCTAAACAAGTTCAGAGCCCAAGTGTTTGTGGTTCGTTTTCGAGGTTACCAGTGGGAGATGAGGACCAGCAACAGCTTTCACGGCTGGCACCTTTAGTGTAGGAGCAATCGCTGGACGTTCGCAATTTCGGTGTTGAACTTTGGGCAGCTCGAGCAGGAGAGGCTGTGTACATTGGAAGTTTTAGTAGCCTAAACAAGTTCAGAGCCCAAGTGTTTGTGGTTCGTTTTCGAGGTTACCAGTGGGAGATGAGGACGAGCAACAGCATTCAGGGCTGGCACCTTTAGTGTAGGAGCAATCGCTGGATGTTCGCAATTTCGGTGTTGAGCTCTGGCCAGATTGAGCAGGAGAGGCTGTGTACGTTGGAAGTTTTAGTAGCCTAAACAAGTTCAGAGCCCAAGTGTTTGTGGTTCGTTTTAGAGGTTACCAGTGGGAGATGAGGACGAGCAACAGCATTCAGGGCTGGCACCTTTAGTGTAGGAGCAATCGCTGGACGTTCGCAATTTCGGTGTTGAGCTCTGGCCAGATTGAGCAGGAGAGGCTGAGTACGTTGGAAGTTTTAGTAGCCTAAACAAGTTCAGAGCCCAAGTGTCTGTGGTTCGTTTGAGAGGTTACCAGTGGGAGATGAGGACGAGCAAAATCTTTCAGGGCTGGCACCTTTAGTGTAGGAGCAATCGCTGGACGTTCGCAATTTCGGTGTTGAACTTTGGCCAGCTTGAGCAGGAGAGGCTGTGTACGTTGGAAGTTTTAGTAGCCTAAACAAGTTCAGAGCCCAAGTGTTTGTGGTTCGTTTTCGAGGTTACCAGTGGGAGATGAGGACCAGCAAGAGCTTTCAGGGCTGGCACCTTTAGTGTAGGAGCAATCGCTGGACGTTCGCAATTTCGGTGTTGAACTTTGGGCAGCTCGAGCAGGAGAGGCTGTGTACGTTGGAATTTTTAGTAGCCTAAACAAGTTCAGAGCCCAAGTGTCTGTGGTTCGTTTTCGAGGTTACCAGTGGGAGATGAGGACCAGCAAGAGCTTTCAGGGCTGTCACCTTTAGTGTAGGAGCAATCGCTGGACGTTCGCAGTTTCGGTGTTGAGCTCTGGCCAGATTGAGCAGGAGAGGCTGTGTACGTTGGAAGTTTTAGTAGCCTAAACAAGTTCAGAGCCCAAGTGTTTGTGGTTCCTTTTAGAGGTTACCAGTGGGTGATGAGGACCAGCAACAGCTTTCAGGGCTGGCACCTTTAGTGTAGGAGCAATCGCTGGACGTTCGCAATTTCGGTGTTGAACTTTGGCCAGCTCGAGCAGGAGAGGCTGTGTACGTTGGAAGTTTTAGTAGCCTAAACGAGTTCAGAGCCCAAGTGTTTGTGGTTCGTTTTCGAGGTTACCAGTGGGAGATGAGGACCAGCAAGAGCTTTCAGGGCTGGCACCTTTAGTGTAGGAGCAATCGCTGGACGTTCGCAATTTCGGTGTTGAGCTCTGGCCAGATTGAGCAGGAGAGGCTGTGTACGTTGGAAGTTTTAGTAGCCTAAACAAGTTCAGAGCCCAAGTGTTTGTGGTTCGTTTTCGAGGTTACCAGTGGGAGATGAGGACGAGCAACAGCTTTCAGGGCTGGCACCTTTAGTGTAGGAGCAATCGCTGGACGTTCGCAATTTCGGTGTTGAACTTTGGGCAGCTCGAGCAGGAGAGGCTGTGTACGTTGGAAGTTTTAGTAGCCTAAACAAGTTCAGAGCCCAAGTGTTTGTAGTTCGTTTTAGAGGTTACCAGTGGGAGATGAGGACCAGCAACAGCATTCAGGGCTGGCACCTTTAGTGTAGGAGCAATCGCTGGACATTCGCAATTTCGGTGTTGAACTTTGGGCAGCTCGAGCAGGAGAGGCTGTGTACGTTGGAAGTTTTAGTAGCCTAAACAAGTTCAGAGCCCAAGTGTCTGTGGTTCGTTTTAGAGGTTACCAGTGGGAGATGAGGACCAGCAAGGGCTTTCAGGGCTGGCACCTTTAGTGTAGGAGCAATCGCTGGACGTTCGCAATTTCGGTGTTGAGCTCTGGCCAGATTGAGCAGGAGAGGCTGTGTACGTCAGAAGTTTTAGTAGCCTAAACAAGTTCAGAGCCCAAGTGTCTGTGGTTCGTTTTAGAGGTTACCAGTGGGAGATGAGGACCAGCAACAGCATTCAGGGCTGGCACCTTTAGTGTAGGAGCAATCGCTGGACGTTCGCAATTTCGGTGTTGAGCTCTGGCCAGATTGAGCAGGAGAGGCTGTGTACGTTGGAAGTTTTAGTAGCCTAAACAAGTTCGGAGCCCAAGTGTTTGTGGTTCGTTTTCGAGGTTACCAGTGGGAGATGAGGACGAGCAACAGCATTCAGGGCTGGCACCTTTAGTGTAGGAGCAATCGCTGGACGTTCGCAATTTCGGTGTTGAGCTCTGGCCAGATTGAGCAGGAGAGGCTGTGTACGTTGGAAGTTTTAGTAGCCTAAACAAGTTCAGAGCCCAAGTGTTTGTGGTTCGTTTTCGAGGTTACCAGTGGGAGATGAGGACGAGCAACAGCATTCAGGGCTGGCACCTTTAGTGTAGGAGCAATCGCTGGACGTTCGCAATTTCGGTGTTGAGCTCTGGCCAGATTGAGCAGGAGAGGCTGTGTACGTTGGAAGTTTTAGTAGCCTAAACAAGTTCAGAGCCCAAGTGTTTGTGGTTCGTTTTCGAGGTTACCAGTGGGAGATGAGGACCAGCAAGAGCTTTCAGGGCTGGCACCTTTAGTGTAGGAGCAATCGCTGGACGTTCGCAATTTCGGTGTTGAGCTCTGGCCAGATTGAGCAGGAGAGGCTGTGTACGTTGGAAGTTTTAGTAGCCTAAACAAGTTCAGAGCTCAAGTGTTTGTTGTTTGTTTTCGAGGTTACCAGTGGGAGATGAGGACCAGCAACAGCTTTCAGGGCTGGCACCTTTAGTGTAGGAGCAATCGCTGGACGTTCGCAATTTCGGTGTTGAGCTCTGGCCAGATTGAGCAGGAGAGGCTGTGTACGTTGGAAGTTTTAGTAGCCTAAACAAGTTCAGAGCCCAAGTGTTTGTGGTTCGTTTTCGAGGTTACCAGTGGGAGATGAGGACCAGCAAGAGCTTTCAGGGCTGGCACCTTTAGTGTAGGAGCAATCGCTGGACGTTCGCAATTTCGGTGTTGAACTTTGGCCAGCTCGAGCAGGAGAGGCTGTGTACGTTGGAAGTTTTAGTAGCCTAAACAAGTTCAGAGCCCAAGTGTCTGTGGTTCGTTTTCGAGGTTACCAGTGGGAGATGAGGACCAGCAAGAGCTTTCAGGGCTGGCACCTTTAGTGTAGGAGCAATCGCTGGACGTTCGCAGTTTCGGTGTTGAGCTCTGGCCAGATTGAGCAGGAGAGGCTGTGTACGTTGGAAGTTTTAGTAGCCTAAACAAGTTCAGAGCCCAAGTGTTTGTGGTTCCTTTTAGAGGTTACCAGTGGGTGATGAGGACCAGCAACAGCTTTCAGGGCTGGCACCTTTAGTGTAGGAGCAATCGCTGGACGTTCGCAATTTCGGTGTTGAACTTTGGCCAGCTCGAGCAGGAGAGGCTGTGTACGTTGGAAGTTTTAGTAGCCTAAACGAGTTCAGAGCCCAAGTGTTTGTGGTTCGTTTTCGAGGTTACCAGTGGGAGATGAGGACCAGCAAGAGCTTTCAGGGCTGGCACCTTTAGTGTAGGAGCAATCGCTGGACGTTCGCAATTTCCGTGTTGAGCTCTGGCCAGATTGAGCAGGAGAGGCTGTGTACGTTGGAAGTTTTAGTAGCCTAAACAAGTTCAGAGCCCAAGTGTTTGTGGTTCGTTTTCGAGGTTACCAGTGGGAGATGAGGACGAGCAACAGCTTTCAGGGCTGGCACCTTTAGTGTAGGAGCAATCGCTGGACGTTCGCAATTTCGGTGTTGAACTTTGGGCAGCTCGAGCAGGAGAGGCTGTGTACGTTGGAAGTTTTAGTAGCCTAAACAAGTTCAGAGCCCAAGTGTTTGTGGTTCGTTTTCGAGGTTACCAGTGGGAGATGAGGACGAGCAACAGCTTTCAGGGCTGGCACCTTTAGTGTAGGAGCAATCGCTGGACGTTCGCAATTTCGGTGTTGAACTTTGGCCAGCTCGAGCAGGAGAGGCTGTGTACGTTGGAAGTTTTAGTAGCCTAAACAAGTTCAGAGCCCAAGTGTTTGTGGTTCGTTTTAGAGGTTACCAGTGGGAGATGAGGACCAGCAACAGCATTCAGGGCTGGCACCTTTAGTGTAGGAGCAATCGCTGGACATTCGCAATTTCGGTGTTGAACTTTGGGCAGCTCGAGCAGGAGAGGCTGTGTACGTTGGAAGCTTTAGTAGCCTAAACAAGTTCAGAGCCCAAGTGTCTGTGGTTCGTTTGAGAGGTTACCAGTGGGAGATGAGGACCAGCAACAGCATTCAGGGCTGGCACCTTTAGTGTAGGAGCAATCGCTGGACGTTCGCAATTTCGGTGTTGAGCTCTGGCCAGATTGAGCAGGAGAGGCTGTGTACGTTGGAAGTTTTAGTAGCCTAAACAAGTTCGGAGCCCAAGTGTTTGTTGTTCGTTTTCGAGGTTACCAGTGGGAGATGAGGACCAGCAACAGCATTCAGGGCTGGCACCTTTAGTGTAGGAGCAATCGCTGGACGTTCGCAATTTCGGTGTTGAGCTCTGGCCAGATTGAGCAGGAGAGGCTGTGTACGTTGGAAGTTTTAGTAGCCTAAACAAGTTCAGAGCCCAAGTGTTTGTGGTTCGTTTTCGAGGTTACCAGTGGGAGATGAGGACGAGCAACAGCATTCAGGGCTGGCACCTTTAGTGTAGGAGCAATCGCTGGACGTTCGCAATTTCGGTGTTGAACTTTGGGCAGCTCGAGCAGGAGAGGCTGTGTACGTTGGAATTTTTAGTAGCCTAAACAAGTTCAGAGCCCAAGTGTTTGTGGTTGGTTTTCGAGGTTACCAGTGGGAGATGAGGACCAGCAACAGCTTTCACGGCTGGCACCTTTAGTGTAGGAGCAATCGCTGGACTTTCGCAATTTCGGTGTTGAGCTCTGGCCAGATTGAGCAGGAGAGGCTGTGTACGTTGGAAGTTTTAGTAGCCTAAGCAAGTTCAGAGCCCAAGTGTTTGTGGTTCGTTTTCGAGGTTGCCAGTGGGAGATGAGGACCAGCAACAGCTTTCAGGGCTGGCACCTTTAGTGTAGGAGCAATCGCTGGACTTTCGCAATTTCGGTGTTGAGCTTTGGGCAGCTCGAGCAGGAGAGGCTGTGTACGTTGGAAGTTTTAGTAGCCTAAACAAGTTCAGAGCCCAAGTGTTTGTGGTTCGTTTTCGAGGTTACCAGTGGGAGATGAGGACCAGCAACAGCTTTCACGGCTGGCACCTTTAGTGTAGGAGCAATCGCTGGACGTTCGCAATTTCGGTGTTGAACTTTGGGCAGCTCGAGCAGGAGAGGCTGTGTACATTGGAAGTTTTAGTAGCCTAAACAAGTTCAGAGCCCAAGTGTTTGTGGTTCGTTTTCGAGGTTACCAGTGGGAGATGAGGACCAGCAACAGCTTTCAGGGCTGGCACCTTTAGTGTAGGAGCAATCGCTGGATGTTCGCAATTTCGGTGTTGAGCTCTGGCCAGATTGAGCAGGAGAGGCTGTGTACGTTGGAAGTTTTAGTAGCCTAAACAAGTTCAGAGCCCAAGTGTTTGTGGTTCGTTTTAGAGGTTACCAGTGGGAGATGAGGACGAGCAACAGCATTCAGGGCTGGCACCTTTAGTGTAGGAGCAATCGCTGGACGTTCGCAATTTCGGTGTTGAGCTCTGGCCAGATTGAGCAGGAGAGGCTGAGTACGTTGGAAGTTTTAGTAGCCTAAACAAGTTCAGAGCCCAAGTGTCTGTGGTTCGTTTGAGAGGTTACCAGTGGGAGATGAGGACGAGCAAAATCTTTCAGGGCTGGCACCTTTAGTGTAGGAGCAATCGCTGGACGTTCGCAATTTCGGTGTTGAACTTTGGCCAGCTTGAGCAGGAGAGGCTGTGTACGTTGGAAGTTTTAGTAGCCTAAACAAGTTCAGAGCCCAAGTGTTTGTGGTTCGTTTTCGAGGTTACCAGTGGGAGATGAGGACCAGCAAGAGCTTTCAGGGCTGGCACCTTTAGTGTAGGAGCAATCGCTGGACGTTCGCAATTTCGGTGTTGAACTTTGGGCAGCTCGAGCAGGAGAGGCTGTGTACGTTGGAATTTTTAGTAGCCTAAACAAGTTCAGAGCCCAAGTGTCTGTGGTTCGTTTTCGAGGTTACCAGTGGGAGATGAGGACCAGCAAGAGCTTTCAGGGCTGGCACCTTTAGTGTAGGAGCAATCGCTGGACGTTCGCAGTTTCGGTGTTGAGCTCTGGCCAGATTGAGCAGGAGAGGCTGTGTACGTTGGAAGTTTTAGTAGCCTAAACAAGTTCAGAGCCCAAGTGTTTGTGGTTCCTTTTAGAGGTTACCAGTGGGTGATGAGGACCAGCAACAGCTTTCAGGGCTGGCACCTTTAGTGTAGGAGCAATCGCTGGACGTTCGCAATTTCGGTGTTGAACTTTGGCCAGCTCGAGCAGGAGAGGCTGTGTACGTTGGAAGTTTTAGTAGCCTAAACGAGTTCAGAGCCCAAGTGTTTGTGGTTCGTTTTCGAGGTTACCAGTGGGAGATGAGGACCAGCAAGAGCTTTCAGGGCTGGCACCTTTAGTGTAGGAGCAATCGCTGGACGTTCGCAATTTCCGTGTTGAGCTCTGGCCAGATTGAGCAGGAGAGGCTGTGTACGTTGGAAGTTTTAGTAGCCTAAACAAGTTCAGAGCCCAAGTGTTTGTGGTTCGTTTTCGAGGTTACCAGTGGGAGATGAGGACGAGCAACAGCTTTCAGGGCTGGCACCTTTAGTGTAGGAGCAATCGCTGGACGTTCGCAATTTCGGTGTTGAACTTTGGCCAGCTCGAGCAGGAGAGGCTGTGTACGTTGGAAGTTTTAGTAGCCTAAACAAGTTCAGAGCCCAAGTGTTTGTAGTTCGTTTTAGAGGTTACCAGTGGGAGATGAGGACCAGCAACAGCATTCAGGGCTGGCACCTTTAGTGTAGGAGCAATCGCTGGACATTCGCAATTTCGGTGTTGAACTTTGGGCAGCTCGAGCAGGAGAGGCTGTGTACGTTGGAAGTTTTAGTAGCCTAAACAAGTTCAGAGCCCAAGTGTTTGTGGTTCGTTTTCGAGGTTACCAGTGGGAGATGAGGACCAGCAAGGGCTTTCAGGGCTGGCACCTTTAGTGTAGGAGCAATCGCTGGACGTTCGCAATTTCGGTGTTGAGCTCTGGCCAGATTGAGCAGGAGAGGCTGTGTACGTCAGAAGTTTTAGTAGCCTAAACAAGTTCAGAGCCCAAGTGTCTGTGGTTCGTTTTAGAGGTTACCAGTGGGAGATGAGGACCAGCAACAGCATTCAGGGCTGGCACCTTTAGTGTAGGAGCAATCGCTGGACGTTCGCAATTTCGGTGTTGAACTTTGGGCAGCTCGAGCAGGAGAGGCTGTGTACGTTGGAAGTTTTAGTAGCCTAAACAAGTTCAGAGCCCAAGTGTTTGTGGTTCGTTTTCGAGGTTACCAGTGGGAGATGAGGACGAGCAACAGCTTTCAGGGCTGGCACCTTTAGTGTAGGAGCAATCGCTGGACGTTCGCAATTTCGGTGTTGAACTTTGGCCAGCTCGAGCAGGAGAGGCTGTGTACGTTGGAAGTTTTAGTAGCCTAAACAAGTTCAGAGCCCAAGTGTTTGTGGTTCGTTTTAGAGGTTACCAGTGGGAGATGAGGACCAGCAACAGCATTCAGGGCTGGCACCTTTAGTGTAGGAGCAATCGCTGGACATTCGCAATTTCGGTGTTGAACTTTGGGCAGCTCGAGCAGGAGAGGCTGTGTACGTTGGAAGCTTTAGTAGCCTAAACAAGTTCAGAGCCCAAGTGTCTGTGGTTCGTTTGAGAGGTTACCAGTGGGAGATGAGGACCAGCAACAGCATTCAGGGCTGGCACCTTTAGTGTAGGAGCAATCGCTGGACGTTCGCAATTTCGGTGTTGAGCTCTGGCCAGATTGAGCAGGAGAGGCTGTGTACGTTGGAAGTTTTAGTAGCCTAAACAAGTTCGGAGCCCAAGTGTTTGTTGTTCGTTTTCGAGGTTACCAGTGGGAGATGAGGACCAGCAACAGCATTCAGGGCTGGCACCTTTAGTGTAGGAGCAATCGCTGGACGTTCGCAATTTCGGTGTTGAGCTCTGGCCAGATTGAGCAGGAGAGGCTGTGTACGTTGGAAGTTTTAGTAGCCTAAACAAGTTCAGAGCCCAAGTGTTTGTGGTTCGTTTTCGAGGTTACCAGTGGGAGATGAGGACGAGCAACAGCATTCAGGGCTGGCACCTTTAGTGTAGGAGCAATCGCTGGACGTTCGCAATTTCGGTGTTGAACTTTGGGCAGCTCGAGCAGGAGAGGCTGTGTACGTTGGAATTTTTAGTAGCCTAAACAAGTTCAGAGCCCAAGTGTTTGTGGTTGGTTTTAGAGGTTACCAGTGGGAGATGAGGACCAGCAACAGCTTTCACGGCTGGCACCTTTAGTGTAGGAGCAATCGCTGGACTTTCGCAATTTCGGTGTTGAGCTCTGGCCAGATTGAGCAGGAGAGGCTGTGTACGTTGGAAGTTTTAGTAGCCTAAGCAAGTTCAGAGCCCAAGTGTTTGTGGTTCGTTTTCGAGGTTACCAGTGGGAGATGAGGACCAGCAACAGCTTTCAGGGCTGGCACCTTTAGTGTAGGAGCAATCGCTGGACTTTCGCAATTTCGGTGTTGAGCTTTGGGCAGCTCGAGCAGGAGAGGCTGTGTACGTTGGAAGTTTTAGTAGCCTAAACAAGTTCAGAGCCCAAGTGTTTGTGGTTCGTTTTCGAGGTTACCAGTGGGAGATGAGGACCAGCAACAGCTTTCACGGCTGGCACCTTTAGTGTAGGAGCAATCGCTGGACGTTCGCAATTTCGGTGTTGAACTTTGGGCAGCTCGAGCAGGAGAGGCTGTGTACATTGGAAGTTTTAGTAGCCTAAACAAGTTCAGAGCCCAAGTGTTTGTGGTTCGTTTTCGAGGTTACCAGTGGGAGATGAGGACCAGCAACAGCTTTCAGGGCTGGCACCTTTAGTGTAGGAGCAATCGCTGGATGTTCGCAATTTCGGTGTTGAGCTCTGGCCAGATTGAGCAGGAGAGGCTGTGTACGTTGGAAGTTTTAGTAGCCTAAACAAGTTCAGAGCCCAAGTGTTTGTGGTTCGTTTTAGAGGTTACCAGTGGGAGATGAGGACGAGCAACAGCATTCAGGGCTGGCACCTTTAGTGTAGGAGCAATCGCTGGACGTTCGCAATTTCGGTGTTGAGCTCTGGCCAGATTGAGCAGGAGAGGCTGAGTACGTTGGAAGTTTTAGTAGCCTAAACAAGTTCAGAGCCCAAGTGTCTGTGGTTCGTTTGAGAGGTTACCAGTGGGAGATGAGGACGAGCAAAATCTTTCAGGGCTGGCACCTTTAGTGTAGGAGCAATCGCTGGACGTTCGCAATTTCGGTGTTGAACTTTGGCCAGCTTGAGCAGGAGAGGCTGTGTACGTTGGAAGTTTTAGTAGCCTAAACAAGTTCAGAGCCCAAGTGTTTGTGGTTCGTTTTCGAGGTTACCAGTGGGAGATGAGGACCAGCAAGAGCTTTCAGGGCTGGCACCTTTAGTGTAGGAGCAATCGCTGGACGTTCGCAATTTCGGTGTTGAACTTTGGGCAGCTCGAGCAGGAGAGGCTGTGTACGTTGGAATTTTTAGTAGCCTAAACAAGTTCAGAGCCCAAGTGTCTGTGGTTCGTTTTCGAGGTTACCAGTGGGAGATGAGGACCAGCAAGAGCTTTCAGGGCTGGCACCTTTAGTGTAGGAGCAATCGCTGGACGTTCGCAGTTTCGGTGTTGAGCTCTGGCCAGATTGAGCAGGAGAGGCTGTGTACGTTGGAAGTTTTAGTAGCCTAAACAAGTTCAGAGCCCAAGTGTTTGTGGTTCCTTTTAGAGGTTACCAGTGGGTGATGAGGACCAGCAACAGCTTTCAGGGCTGGCACCTTTAGTGTAGGAGCAATCGCTGGACGTTCGCAATTTCGGTGTTGAACTTTGGCCAGCTCGAGCAGGAGAGGCTGTGTACGTTGGAAGTTTTAGTAGCCTAAACGAGTTCAGAGCCCAAGTGTTTGTGGTTCGTTTTCGAGGTTACCAGTGGGAGATGAGGACCAGCAAGAGCTTTCAGGGCTGGCACCTTTAGTGTAGGAGCAATCGCTGGACGTTCGCAATTTCCGTGTTGAGCTCTGGCCAGATTGAGCAGGAGAGGCTGTGTACGTTGGAAGTTTTAGTAGCCTAAACAAGTTCAGAGCCCAAGTGTTTGTGGTTCGTTTTCGAGGTTACCAGTGGGAGATGAGGACGAGCAACAGCTTTCAGGGCTGGCACCTTTAGTGTAGGAGCAATCGCTGGACGTTCGCAATTTCGGTGTTGAACTTTGGCCAGCTCGAGCAGGAGAGGCTGTGTACGTTGGAAGTTTTAGTAGCCTAAACAAGTTCAGAGCCCAAGTGTTTGTAGTTCGTTTTAGAGGTTACCAGTGGGAGATGAGGACCAGCAACAGCATTCAGGGCTGGCACCTTTAGTGTAGGAGCAATCGCTGGACATTCGCAATTTCGGTGTTGAACTTTGGGCAGCTCGAGCAGGAGAGGCTGTGTACGTTGGAAGTTTTAGTAGCCTAAACAAGTTCAGAGCCCAAGTGTCTGTGGTTCGTTTTAGAGGTTACCAGTGGGAGATGAGGACCAGCAACAGCATTCAGGGCTGGCACCTTTAGTGTAGGAGCAATCGCTGGACGTTCGCAATTTCGGTGTTGAGCTCTGGCCAGATTGAGCAGGAGAGGCTGTGTACGTCAGAAGTTTTAGTAGCCTAAACAAGTTCAGAGCCCAAGTGTCTGTGGTTCGTTTTAGAGGTTACCAGTGGGAGATGAGGACCAGCAACAGCATTCAGGGCTGGCACCTTTAGTGTAGGAGCAATCGCTGGACGTTCGCAATTTCGGTGTTGAGCTCTGGCCAGATTGAGCAGGAGAGGCTGTGTACGTTGGAAGTTTTAGTAGCCTAAACAAGTTCGGAGCCCAAGTGTTTGTGGTTCGTTTTCGAGGTTACCAGTGGGAGATGAGGACGAGCAACAGCATTCAGGGCTGGCACCTTTAGTGTAGGAGCAATCGCTGGACGTTCGCAATTTCGGTGTTGAGCTCTGGCCAGATTGAGCAGGAGAGGCTGTGTACGTTGGAAGTTTTAGTAGCCTAAACAAGTTCAGAGCCCAAGTGTTTGTGGTTCGTTTTCGAGGTTACCAGTGGGAGATGAGGACGAGCAACAGCATTCAGGGCTGGCACCTTTAGTGTAGGAGCAATCGCTGGACGTTCGCAATTTCGGTGTTGAGCTCTGGCCAGATTGAGCAGGAGAGGCTGTGTACGTTGGAAGTTTTAGTAGCCTAAACAAGTTCAGAGCCCAAGTGTTTGTGGTTCGTTTTCGAGGTTACCAGTGGGAGATGAGGACCAGCAAGAGCTTTCAGGGCTGGCACCTTTAGTGTAGGAGCAATCGCTGGACGTTCGCAATTTCGGTGTTGAGCTCTGGCCAGATTGAGCAGGAGAGGCTGTGTACGTTGGAAGTTTTAGTAGCCTAAACAAGTTCGGAGCTCAAGTGTTTGTTGTTTGTTTTCGAGGTTACCAGTGGGAGATGAGGACCAGCAACATCTTTCAGGGCTGGCACCTTTAGTGTAGGAGCAATCGCTGGACGTTCGCAATTTCGGTGTTGAACTTTGGCCAGCTCGAGCAGGAGAGGCTGTGTACGTTGGAAGTTTTAGTAGCCTAAACAAGTTCAGAGCCCAAGTGTTTGTGGTTCGTTTTCGAGGTTACCAGTGGGAGATGAGGACCAGCAAGAGCTTTCAGGGCTGGCACCTTTAGTGTAGGAGCAATCGCTGGACGTTCGCAATTTCCGTGTTGAGCTCTGGCCAGATTGAGCAGGAGAGGCTGTGTACGTTGGAAGTTTTAGTAGCCTAAACAAGTTCAGAGCCCAAGTGTTTGTGGTTCGTTTTCGAGGTTACCAGTGGGAGATGAGGACGAGCAACAGCTTTCAGGGCTGGCACCTTTAGTGTAGGAGCAATCGCTGGACGTTCGCAATTTCGGTGTTGAACTTTGGCCAGCTCGAGCAGGAGAGGCTGTGTACGTTGGAAGTTTTAGTAGCCTAAACAAGTTCAGAGCCCAAGTGTTTGTGGTTCGTTTTAGAGGTTACCAGTGGGAGATGAGGACCAGCAACAGCATTCAGGGCTGGCACCTTTAGTGTAGGAGCAATCGCTGGACGTTCGCAATTTCGGTGTTGAACTTTGGCCAGCTCGAGCAGGAGAGGCTGTGTACGTTGGAAGTTTTAGTAGCCTAAACAAGTTCAGAGCCCAAGTGTTTGTGGTTCGTTTGAGAGGTTACCAGTGGGAGATGAGGACCAGCAACAGCATTCAGGGCTGGCACCTTTAGTGTAGGAGCAATCGCTGGACGTTCGCAATTTCGGTGTTGAGCTCTGGCCAGATTGAGCAGGAGAGGCTGTGTACGTCAGAAGATTTAGTAGCCTAAACAAGTTCAGAGCCCAAGTGTCTGTGGTTCGTTTTCGAGGTTACCAGTGGGAGATGAGGACCAGCAACAGCTTTCACGGCTGGCACCTTTAGTGTAGGAGCAATCGCTGGACGTTCGCAATTTCGGTGTTGAACTTTGGGCAGCTCGAGCAGGAGAGGCTGTGTACATTGGAAGTTTTAGTAGCCTAAACAAGTTCAGAGCCCAAGTGTTTGTGGTTCGTTTTCGAGGTTACCAGTGGGAGATGAGGACCAGCAACAGCTTTCAGGGCTGGCACCTTTAGTGTAGGAGCAATCGCTGGATGTTCGCAATTTCGGTGTTGAGCTCTGGCCAGATTGAGCAGGAGAGGCTGTGTACGTTGGAAGTTTTAGTAGCCTAAACAAGTTCAGAGCCCAAGTGTTTGTGGTTCGTTTTAGAGGTTACCAGTGGGAGATGAGGACGAGCAACAGCATTCAGGGCTGGCACCTTTAGTGTAGGAGCAATCGCTGGACGTTCGCAATTTCGGTGTTGAGCTCTGGCCAGATTGAGCAGGAGAGGCTGAGTACGTTGGAAGTTTTAGTAGCCTAAACAAGTTCAGAGCCCAAGTGTCTGTGGTTCGTTTGAGAGGTTACCAGTGGGAGATGAGGACGAGCAAAATCTTTCAGGGCTGGCACCTTTAGTGTAGGAGCAATCGCTGGACGTTCGCAATTTCGGTGTTGAACTTTGGCCAGCTTGAGCAGGAGAGGCTGTGTACGTTGGAAGTTTTAGTAGCCTAAACAAGTTCAGAGCCCAAGTGTTTGTGGTTCGTTTTCGAGGTTACCAGTGGGAGATGAGGACCAGCAAGAGCTTTCAGGGCTGGCACCTTTAGTGTAGGAGCAATCGCTGGACGTTCGCAATTTCGGTGTTGAACTTTGGGCAGCTCGAGCAGGAGAGGCTGTGTACGTTGGAATTTTTAGTAGCCTAAACAAGTTCAGAGCCCAAGTGTCTGTGGTTCGTTTTCGAGGTTACCAGTGGGAGATGAGGACCAGCAAGAGCTTTCAGGGCTGGCACCTTTAGTGTAGGAGCAATCGCTGGACGTTCGCAGTTTCGGTGTTGAGCTCTGGCCAGATTGAGCAGGAGAGGCTGTGTACGTTGGAAGTTTTAGTAGCCTAAACAAGTTCAGAGCCCAAGTGTTTGTGGTTCCTTTTAGAGGTTACCAGTGGGTGATGAGGACCAGCAACAGCTTTCAGGGCTGGCACCTTTAGTGTAGGAGCAATCGCTGGACGTTCGCAATTTCGGTGTTGAACTTTGGCCAGCTCGAGCAGGAGAGGCTGTGTACGTTGGAAGTTTTAGTAGCCTAAACGAGTTCAGAGCCCAAGTGTTTGTGGTTCGTTTTCGAGGTTACCAGTGGGAGATGAGGACCAGCAAGAGCTTTCAGGGCTGGCACCTTTAGTGTAGGAGCAATCGCTGGACGTTCGCAATTTCCGTGTTGAGCTCTGGCCAGATTGAGCAGGAGAGGCTGTGTACGTTGGAAGTTTTAGTAGCCTAAACAAGTTCAGAGCCCAAGTGTTTGTGGTTCGTTTTCGAGGTTACCAGTGGGAGATGAGGACGAGCAACAGCTTTCAGGGCTGGCACCTTTAGTGTAGGAGCAATCGCTGGACGTTCGCAATTTCGGTGTTGAACTTTGGCCAGCTCGAGCAGGAGAGGCTGTGTACGTTGGAAGTTTTAGTAGCCTAAACAAGTTCAGAGCCCAAGTGTTTGTAGTTCGTTTTAGAGGTTACCAGTGGGAGATGAGGACCAGCAACAGCATTCAGGGCTGGCACCTTTAGTGTAGGAGCAATCGCTGGACATTCGCAATTTCGGTGTTGAACTTTGGGCAGCTCGAGCAGGAGAGGCTGTGTACGTTGGAAGTTTTAGTAGCCTAAACAAGTTCAGAGCCCAAGTGTCTGTGGTTCGTTTTAGAGGTTACCAGTGGGAGATGAGGACCAGCAAGGGCTTTCAGGGCTGGCACCTTTAGTGTAGGAGCAATCGCTGGACGTTCGCAATTTCGGTGTTGAGCTCTGGCCAGATTGAGCAGGAGAGGCTGTGTACGTCAGAAGTTTTAGTAGCCTAAACAAGTTCAGAGCCCAAGTGTCTGTGGTTCGTTTTAGAGGTTACCAGTGGGAGATGAGGACCAGCAACAGCATTCAGGGCTGGCACCTTTAGTGTAGGAGCAATCGCTGGACGTTCGCAATTTCGGTGTTGAGCTCTGGCCAGATTGAGCAGGAGAGGCTGTGTACGTTGGAAGTTTTAGTAGCCTAAACAAGTTCGGAGCCCAAGTGTTTGTGGTTCGTTTTCGAGGTTACCAGTGGGAGATGAGGACGAGCAACAGCATTCAGGGCTGGCACCTTTAGTGTAGGAGCAATCGCTGGACGTTCGCAATTTCGGTGTTGAGCTCTGGCCAGATTGAGCAGGAGAGGCTGTGTACGTTGGAAGTTTTAGTAGCCTAAACAAGTTCAGAGCCCAAGTGTTTGTGGTTCGTTTTCGAGGTTACCAGTGGGAGATGAGGACGAGCAACAGCATTCAGGGCTGGCACCTTTAGTGTAGGAGCAATCGCTGGACGTTCGCAATTTCGGTGTTGAGCTCTGGCCAGATTGAGCAGGAGAGGCTGTGTACGTTGGAAGTTTTAGTAGCCTAAACAAGTTCAGAGCCCAAGTGTTTGTGGTTCGTTTTCGAGGTTACCAGTGGGAGATGAGGACCAGCAAGAGCTTTCAGGGCTGGCACCTTTAGTGTAGGAGCAATCGCTGGACGTTCGCAATTTCGGTGTTGAGCTCTGGCCAGATTGAGCAGGAGAGGCTGTGTACGTTGGAAGTTTTAGTAGCCTAAACAAGTTCGGAGCTCAAGTGTTTGTTGTTTGTTTTCGAGGTTACCAGTGGGAGATGAGGACCAGCAACATCTTTCAGGGCTGGCACCTTTAGTGTAGGAGCAATCGCTGGACGTTCGCAATTTCGGTGTTGAACTTTGGCCAGCTCGAGCAGGAGAGGCTGTGTACGTTGGAAGTTTTAGTAGCCTAAACAAGTTCAGAGCCCAAGTGTTTGTGGTTCGTTTTCGAGGTTACCAGTGGGAGATGAGGACCAGCAAGAGCTTTCAGGGCTGGCACCTTTAGTGTAGGAGCAATCGCTGGACGTTCGCAATTTCCGTGTTGAGCTCTGGCCAGATTGAGCAGGAGAGGCTGTGTACGTTGGAAGTTTTAGTAGCCTAAACAAGTTCAGAGCCCAAGTGTTTGTGGTTCGTTTTCGAGGTTACCAGTGGGAGATGAGGACGAGCAACAGCTTTCAGGGCTGGCACCTTTAGTGTAGGAGCAATCGCTGGACGTTCGCAATTTCGGTGTTGAACTTTGGGCAGCTCGAGCAGGAGAGGCTGTGTACGTTGGAAGTTTTAGTAGCCTAAACAAGTTCAGAGCCCAAGTGTTTGTGGTTCGTTTTAGAGGTTACCAGTGGGAGATGAGGACCAGCAACAGCATTCAGGGCTGGCACCTTTAGTGTAGGAGCAATCGCTGGACGTTCGCAATTTCGGTGTTGAACTTTGGCCAGCTCGAGCAGGAGAGGCTGTGTACGTTGGAAGTTTTAGTAGCCTAAACAAGTTCAGAGCCCAAGTGTTTGTGGTTCGTTTGAGAGGTTACCAGTGGGAGATGAGGACCAGCAACAGCATTCAGGGCTGGCACCTTTAGTGTAGGAGCAATCGCTGGACGTTCGCAATTTCGGTGTTGAGCTCTGGCCAGATTGAGCAGGAGAGGCTGTGTACGTCAGAAGATTTAGTAGCCTAAACAAGTTCAGAGCCCAAGTGTCTGTGGTTCGTTTTAGAGGTTACCAGTGGGAGATGAGGACCAGCAACAGCATTCAGGGCTGGCACCTTTAGTGTAGGAGCAATCGCTGGACGTTCGCAATTTCGGTGTTGAGCTCTGGCCAGATTGAGCAGGAGAGGCTGTGTACGTTGGAAGTTTTAGTAGGCTAAACAAGTTCAGAGCCCAAGTGTTTGTGGTTCGTTTTCGAGGTTACCAGTGGGAGATGAGGACGAGCAACAGCATTCAGGGCTGGCACCTTTAGTGTAGGAGCAATCGCTGGACGTTCGCAAATTCGGTGTTGAACTTTGGCAGCTCGAGCAGGAGAGGCTGTGTTCGTTGGAAGTTTTAGTAGCCTAAACAAGTTCAGAGCCCAAGTGTTTGTGGTTTGTTTTCGAGGTTACCAGTGGGAGATGAGGACCAGCAACAGCATTCAGGGCTGGCACCTTTAGTGTAGGAGCAATCGCTGGACGTTCGCAATTTCGGTGTTGAATATTGGCCAGCTCGAGCAGGAGAGGCTGTGTACGTCGGAAGTTTTAGTAGCCTAAACAAGTTCAGAACCCAAGTGTTTGTGGTTCGTTTTTGAGGTTACCAGTGGGAGATGAGGACCAGCAAGAGCTTTCAGGGCTGGCACCTTTAGTGTAGGAGCAATCGCTGGACGTTCGCAATTTCGGTGTTGAACTTTGGGCAGCTCGAGCAGGAGAGGCTGTGTACGTTGGAAGTTTTAGTAGCCTAAACAAGTTCAGAGCCCAAGTGTCTGTGGTTCGTTTTAGAGGTTACCAGTGGGAGATGAGGACCAGCAACAGCATTCAGGGCTGGCACCTTTAGTGTAGGAGCAATCGCTGGACGTTCGCAATTTCGGTGTTGAGCTCTGGCCAGATTGAGCAGGAGAGGCTGTGTACGTTGGAAGTTTTAGTAGCCTAAACAAGTTCAGAGCCCAAGTGTCTGTGGTTCGTTTTCGAGGTACCAGTGGGAGATGAGGACCAGCAACAGCATTTAGGGCTGGCACCTTTAGTGTAGGAGCAATCGCTGGACGTTCGCAATTTCGGTGTTGAGCTCTGGCCAGCTCGAGCAGGAGAGGCTGTGTACGTTGGAAGTTTTAGTAGCCTAAACAAGTTCAGAGCCCAAGTGTTTGTGGTTCGTTTTCGAGGTTACCAGTGGGAGATGAGGACCAGCAAGAGCTTTCAGGGCTGGCACCTTTAGTGTAGGAGCAATCGCTGGACGTTCGCAATTTCGGTGTTGAGCTCTGGCCAGATTGAGCAGGAGAGGCTGTGTACGTTGGAAGTTTTAGTAGCCTAAACAAGTTCAGAGCCCAAGTGTTTGTGGTTCGTTTTCGAGGTTACCAGTGGGAGATGAGGACCAGCAACAGCATTCAGGGCTGGCACCTTTAGTGTAGGAGCAATCGCTGGACGTTCGCAATTTCGGTGTTGAGCTCTGGCCAGATTGAGCAGGAGAGGCTGTGTACGTCGGAAGTTTTAGTAGCCTAAACAAGTTCAGAGCCCAAGTGTCTGTGGTTCGTTTTAGAGGTTACCAGTGGGAGATGAGGACGAGCAAAATCTTTCAGGGCTGGCACCTTTAGTGTAGGAGCAATCGCTGGACGTTCGCAATTTCGGTGTTGAACTTTGGCCAGCTTGAGCAGGAGAGGCTGTGTACGTTGGAAGTTTTAGTAGCCTAAACAAGTTCAGAGCCCAAGTGTTTGTGGTTCGTTTCGAGGTTACCAGTGGGAGATGAGGACCAGCAACAGCTTTCACGGCTGGCACCTTTAGTGTAGGAGCAATCGCTGGACGTTCGCAATTTCGGTGTTGAACTTTGGGCAGCTCGAGCAGGAGAGGCTGTGTACGTTGGAAGTTTTAGTAGGCTAAACAAGTTCAGAGCCCAAGTGTTTGTGGTTCGTTTTCGAGGTTACCAGTGGGAGATGAGGACAGCAACAGCTTTCACGGCTGGCACCTTTAGTGTAGGAGCAATTAGACAAATCGCTGGACTTTCGCAATTTCGGTGTTGAGCTCTGGCCAGATTGAGCAGGAGAGGCTGTGTACGTCAGAAGTTTTAGTAGCCTAAGCAAGTTCAGAGCCCAAGTGTTTGTGGTTCGTTTTCGAGGTTGCCAGTGGGAGATGAGGACCAGCAACAGCTTTCAGGGCTGGCACCTTTAGTGTAGGAGCAATCGCTGGACTTTCGCAATTTCGGTGTTGAGCTTTGGGCAGCTCGAGCAGGAGAGGCTGTGTACGTTGGAAGTTTTAGTAGCCTAAACAAGTTCAGAGCCCAAGTGTTTGTGGTTCGTTTTCGAGGTTACCAGTGGGAGATGAGGACCAGCAACAGCATTCAGGGCTGGCACCTTTAGTGTAGGAGCAATCGCTGGACGTTCGCAATTTCGGTGTTGAATATTGGCCAGCTCGAGCAGGAGAGGCTGTGTACGTCGGAAGTTTTAGTAGCCTAAACAAGTTCAGAACCCAAGTGTTTGTGGTTCGTTTTTGAGGTTACCAGTGGGAGATGAGGACCAGCAAGAGCTTTCAGGGCTGGCACCTTTAGTGTAGGAGCAATCGCTGGACGTTCGCAATTTCGGTGTTGAACTTTGGCCAGCTCGAGCAGGAGAGGCTGTGTACGTTGGAAGTTTTAGTAGCCTAAACAAGTTCAGAGCCCAAGTGTCTGTGGTTCGTTTTAGAGGTTACCAGTGGGAGATGAGGACCAGCAACAGCATTCAGGGCTGGCACCTTTAGTGTAGGAGCAATCGCTGGACGTTCGCAATTTCGGTGTTGAGCTCTGGCCAGATTGAGCAGGAGAGGCTGTGTACGTTGGAAGTTTTAGTAGCCTAAACAAGTTCAGAGCCCAAGTGTCTGTGGTTCGTTTTCGAGGTTACCAGTGGGAGATGAGGACCAGCAACAGCATTCAGGGCTGGCACCTTTAGTGTAGGAGCAATCGCTGGACGTTCGCAATTTCGGTGTTGAGCTCTGGCCAGCTCGAGCAGGAGAGGCTGTGTATGTCGGAAGTTTTAGTAGCCTAAACAAGTTCAGAGCCCAAGTGTCTGTGGTTCGTTTTAGAGGTTACCAGTGGGAGATGAGGACGAGCAAAATCTTTCAGGGCTGGCACCTTTAGTGTAGGAGCAATCGGTGGACGTTCGCAATTTCGGTGTTGAACTTTGGCCAGCTTGAGCAGGAGAGGCTGTGTACGTTGGAAGTTTTAGTAGCCTAAACAAGTTCAGAGCCCACGTGTTTGTGGTTCGTTTTCGAGGTTACCAGTGGGAGATGAGGACCAGCAACAGCTTTCACGGCTGGCACCTTTAGTGTAGGAGCAATCGCTGGACGTTCGCAATTTTGGTGTTGAACTTTGGGCAGCTCGAGCAGGAGAGGCTGTGTACGTTGGAATTACCAAGTGTTTGTGGTTCGTTTTCGAGGTTACCAGTGGGAGATGAGGACCAGCAACAGCTTTCACGGCTGGCACCTTTAGTGTAGGAGCAATCGCTGGACGTTCGCAATTTCGGTGTTGAATATTGCCCAGCTCGAGCAGGAGAGGCTGTGTACGTCGGAAGTTTTAGTAGCCTAAACAAGTTCAGAACCCAAGTGTTTGTGGTTCGTTTTCGAGGTTACCAGTGGAGATGAGGACCAGCAAGAGCTTTCAGGGCTGGCACCTTTAGTGTAGGAGCAATCGCTGGACGTTCGCAATTTCGGTGTTGAACTTTGGCCAGCTTGAGCAGGAGAGGCTGTGTACGTTGGAAGTTTTAGTAGCCTAAACAAGTTCAGAGCCCAAGTGTCTGTGGTTCGTTTCGAGGTTACCAGTGGGAGATGAGGACCAGCAACAGCATTCAGGCTGGCACCTTTAGTGTAGGAGCAATCGCTGGACTGTTCGCAATTTCGGTGTTGAACTGTTGGCAGCAGCTCGAGCAGGAGAGGCTGTGTACGTTGGAAGTTTAGTAGCCTAAACAAGTTCAGAGCCCAAGTGTCTGTGGTTCGTTTGAGAGGTTACCAGTGGGAGATGAGGACCAGCAACAGCATTCAGGGCTGGCACCTTTAGTGTAGGAGCAATCGCTGGACGTTCGCAATTTCGGTGTTGAGCTCTGGCCAGATTGAGCAGGAGAGGCTGTGTACGTCAGAAGTTTTAGTAGCCTAAACAAGTTCGGAGCCCAAGTGTTTGTGGTTCGTTTTCGAGGTTACCAGTGGGAGATGAGGACGAGCAACAGCATTCAGGGCTGGCACCTTTAGTGTAGGAGCAATCGCTGGACGTTCGCAATTTCGGTGTTGAGCTCTGGCCAGATTGAGCAGGAGAGGCTGTGTACGTTGGAAGTTTTAGTAGCCTAAACAAGTTCAGAGCCAAGTGTTTGTGGTTCGTTTTCGAGGTTACCAGTGGGAGATGAGGACGAGCAACAGCATTCAGGGCTGGCACCTTTAGTGTAGGAGCAATCGCTGGACGTTCGCAATTTCGGTGTTGAGCTCTGGCCAGATTGAGCAGGAGAGGCTGTGTACGTTGGAAGTTTTAGTAGCCTAAACAAGTTCAGAGCCCAAGTGTTTGTGGTTCGTTTGAGAGGTTACCAGTGGGAGATGAGGACCAGCAGAGCTTTCAGGGCTGGCACCTTTAGTGTAGGAGCAATCGCTGGACTTTCGCAATTTCGGTGTTGATCTCTGGCCAGATTGAGCAGGAGAGGCTGTGTACGTTGGAAGTTTTTAGTAGCCTAAACAAGTTCGGAGCCCAAGTGTTTGTTGTTTGTTTTCGAGGTTACCAGTGGGAGATGAGGACCAGCAACAGCTTTCAGGGCTGGCACCTTTAGTGTAGGAGCAATCGCTGGACGTTCGCAAATTCGGTGTTGAACTTTGGGCAGCTTGAGCAGGAGAGGCTGTGTACGTTGGAAGTTTTAGTAGCCTAAACAAGTTCAGAGCCAAGTGTTTGTGGTTCGTTTTCGAGGTTACCAGTGGGAGATGAGGACGAGCAACAGCTTTCAGGGCTGGCACCTTTAGTGTAGGAGCAATCGCTGGATGTTCACAATTTCGGTGTTGAGCTCTGGCCAGATTGAGCAGGAGAGGCTGTGTACGTTGGAAGTTTTAGTAAGCCTAAACAAGTTCAGAGCCCAAGTGTTTGTGGTTCGTTTTCGAGGTTACCAGTGGGAGATGAGGACCAGCAACAGCATTCAGGGCTGGCACCTTAGAGTGTAGGAGCAATCGCTGGGACGTTCGCAATTTCGGTGTTGAGCTCTGACCAGATTGAGCAGGAGAGGCTGTGTACGTTGGAAGTTTTAGTAGCCTAAACAAGTTCAGAGCCCAAGTGTTTGTGGTTCGTTTTAGAGGTTACCAGTGGGAGATGAGGACCAGCAACATCTTTCAGGGCTGGCACCTTTAGTGTAGGAGCAATCGCTGGACGTTCGCAATTTCGGTGTTGAACTTTGGCCAGCTCGAGCAGGAGAGGCTGTGTACGTTGGAAGTTTTAGTAGCCTAAACAAGTTCAGAGCCCAAGTGTTTGTGGTTCGTTTTAGAGGTTACCAGTGGGAGATGAGGACCAGCAACAGCATTCAGGGCTGGCACCTTTAGTGTAGGAGCAATCGCTGGACATTCGCAATTCGGTGTTGAACTTTGGCCAGCTCGAGCAGGAGAGGCTGTGTACGTTGGAAGTTTTAGTAGCCTAAACAAGTTCAGAGCCCAAGTGTTTGTGGTTCGTTTTCGAGGTTACCAGTGGGAGATGAGGATGAGCAACAGCATTCAGGGCTGGCACCTTTAGTGTAGGAGCAATCGCTGGATGTTCGCAATTTCGGTGTTGAGCTCTGGCCAGATTGAGCAGGAGAGGCTGTGTACGTTGGAAGTTTTAGTAGCCTAAACAAGTTCAGAGCCCAAGTGTCTGTGGTTCGTTTGAGAGGTTACCAGTGGGAGATGAGGACCGAGCAACAGCATTCAGGGCTGGCACCTTTAGTGTAGGAGCAATCGCTGGACGTTCACAATTTCGGTGTTGAGCTCTGGCCAGATTGAGCAGGAGAGGCTGTGTACGTCAGAAGTTTTAGTAGCCTAAACAAGTTCGGAGCCCAAGTGTTTGTGGTTCGTTTTCGAGGTTACCAGTGGGAGATGAGGACGAGCAACAGCATTCAGGGCTGGCACCTTTAGTGTAGGAGCAATCGCTGGACGTTCGCAATTTCGGTGTTGAGCTCTGGCCAGATTGAGCAGGAGAGGCTGTGTACGTTGGAAGTTTTAGTAGCCTAAACAAGTTCAGAGCCCAAGTGTTTGTGGTTCGTTTTCGAGGTTACCAGTGGGAGATGAGGACGAGCAACAGCATTCAGGGCTGGCACCTTTAGTGTAGGAGCAATCGCTGGACGTTCGCAATTTCGGTGTTGAGCTCTGGCCAGATTGAGCAGGAGAGGCTGTGTACGTTGGAAGTTTTAGTAGCCTAAACAAGTTCAGAGCCCAAGTGTTTGTGGTTCGTTTTCGAGGTTACCAGTGGGAGATGAGGACCAGCAAGAGCTTTCAGGGCTGGCACCTTTAGTGTAGGAGCAATCGCTGGACGTTCGCAATTTCGGTGTTGATCTCTGGCCAGATTGAGCAGGAGAGGCTGTGTACGTTGGAAGTTTAGTAGTAGCCTAAACAAGTTCGGAGCCCAAGTGTTTGTTGTTTGTTTTCGAGGTTACCAGTGGGAGATGAGGACCAGCAACAGCTTTCAGGGCTGGCACCTTTAGTGTAGGAGCAATCGCTGGACGTTCGCAAATTCGGTGTTGAACTTTGGCAGCTTGAGCAGGAGAGGCTGTGTACGTTGAAGTTTTAGTAGCCTAAACAAGTTCAGAGCCCAAGTGTTTGTGGTTCGTTTTCGAGGTTACCAGTGGGAGATGAGGACGAGCAACAGCTTTCAGGGCTGGCACCTTTAGTGTAGGAGCAATCGCTGGATGTTCACAATTTCGGTGTTGAGCTCTGGCCAGATTGAGCAGGAGAGGCTGTGTACGTTGGAAGTTTTAGTAGCCTAAACAAGTTCAGAGCCCAAGTGTTTGTGGTTCGTTTTCGAGGTTACCAGTGGGAGATGAGGACCAGCAACAGCATTCAGGGCTGGCACCTTTAGTGTAGGAGCAATCGCTGGACGTTCGCAATTTCGGTGTTGAGCTCTGACCAGATTGAGCAGGAGAGGCTGTGTACGTTGGAAGTTTTAGTAGCCTAAACAAGTTCAGAGCCAAGTGTTTGTGGTTCGTTTTAGAGGTTACCAGTGGGAGATGAGGACCAGCAACATCTTTCAGGGCTGGCACCTTTAGTGTAGGAGCAATCGCTGGACGTTCGCAATTTCGGTGTTGAACTTTGGGCAGCTCGAGCAGGAGAGGCTGTGTACGTTGGAAGTTTTAGTAGCCTAAACAAGTTCAGAGCCCAAGTGTTTGTGGTTCGTTTTAGAGGTTACAGTGGAGATGAGGACCAGCAACAGCATTCAGGGCTGGCACCTTTAGTGTAGGAGCAATCGCTGGACATTCGCAATTTCGGTGTTGAACTTGGCCAGCTCGAGCAGGAGAGGCTGTGTACGTTGGAAGTTTTAGTAGCCTAAACAAGTTCAGAGCCCAAGTGTTTGTGGTTCGTTTTCGAGGTTACCAGTGGGAGATGAGGACGAGCAACAGCATTCAGGGCTGGCACCTTTAGTGTAGGAGCAATCGCTGGACGTTCGCAATTTCGGTGTTGAACTTTGGGCAGCTCGAGCAGGAGAGGCTGTGTACGTTGGAAGTTTTAGTAGCCTAAACAAGTTCAGAGCCCAAGTGTCTGTGGTTCGGTTTTCGAGGTTACCAGTGGAGATGAGGACGAGCAACAGCATTCAGGGCTGGCACCTTTAGTGTAGGAGCAATCGCTGGACGTTCGCAATTTCGGTGTTGAGCTCTGGCCAGATTGAGCAGGAAGAGGCTGTGTACGTTGGAAGTTTTAGTAGCCTAAACAAGTTCGGAGCCCAAGTGTTTGTGGTTCGTTTTCGAGGTTACCAGTGGGAGATGAGACCAGCAACAGCATTCAGGGCTGGCACCTTTAGTGTAGGAGCAATCGCTGGACGTTCGCAATTTCGGTGTTGAGCTCTGGCCAGATTGAGCAGGAGAGGCTGTGTACGTTGGAAGTTTTAGTAGCCTAAACAAGTTCAGAGCCCAAGTGTTTGTGGTTCGTTTTCGAGGTTACCAGTGGGAGATGAGGACCAGCAACAGCATTCAGGGCTGGCACCTTTAGTGTAGGAGCAATCGCTGGACGTTCGCAATTTCGGTGTTGAGCTCTGGCCAGATTGAGCAGGAGAGGCTGTGTACGTTGGAAGTTTTAGTAGCCTAAACAAGTTCAGAGCCCAAGTGTTTGTGGTTCGTTTTCGAGGTTACCAGTGGGAGATGAGGACCAGCAAGAGCTTTCAGGGCTGGCACCTTTAGTGTAGGAGCAATCGCTGGACGTTTGCAATTTCGGTGTTGAGCTCTGGCCAGATTGAGCAGGAGAGGCTGTGTACGTTGGAAGTTTTAGTAGCCTAAACAAGTTCGGAGCCCAAGTGTTTGTGGTTCGTTTTCGAGGTTACCAGTGGGAGATGAGGACCAGCAACAGCTTTCAGGGCTGGCACCTTTAGTGTAGGAGCAATCGCTGGACGTTCGCAATTTCGGTCTTGAACTTTGGGCAGCTCGAGCAGGAGAGGCTGTGTACGTGTGTGAAGTTTTAGTAGCCTAAACAAGTCAGAGCCCAAGTGTTTGTGGTTCGTTTTCGAGGTTACCAGTGGGAGATGAGGACCAGCAACAGCATTCAGGCTGGCACCTTTAGTGTAGGAGCAATCGCTGGACGTTCGCAATTTCGGTGTTGAGCTCTGGCCAGATTGAGCAGGAGAGGCTGTGTACGTCAGAAGTTTTAGTAGCCTAAACAAGTTCAGAGCCCAAGTGTTTGTGGTTCGTTTTAGAGGTTACCAGTGGGAGATGAGGACCAGCAAGAGCTTTCAGGGCTGGCACCTTTAGTGTAGGAGCAATCGCTGGACGTTCGCAATTTCGGTGTTGAGCTCTGGCCAGATTGAGCAGGAGAGGCTGTGTACGTCGGAAGTTTTAGTAGCCTAAACAAGTTCAGAGCCCAAGTGTTTGTGGTTTGTTTTCGAGGTTACCAGTGGGAGATGAGGACCAGCAACAGCATTCAGGGCTGGCACCTTTAGTGTAGGAGCAATCGCTGGACGTTCGCAATTTCGGTGTTGAATATTGGCCAGCTCGAGCAGGAGAGGCTGTGTACGTCGGAAGTTTTAGTAGCCTAAACAAGTTCAGAACCCAAGTGTTTGTGGTTCGTTTTTGAGGTTACCAGTGGGAGATGAGGACCAGCAAGAGGTTTCAGGGCTGGCACCTTTAGTGTAGGAGCAATCGCTGGACGTTCGCAATTTCGGTGTTGAACTTTGGGCAGCTCGAGCAGGAGAGGCTGTGTACGTTGGAAGTTTTAGTAGCCTAAACAAGTTCAGAGCCCAAGTGTCTGTGGTTCGTTTTAGAGGTTACCAGTGGGAGATGAGGACCAGCAACAGCATTCAGGGCTGGCACCTTTAGTGTAGGAGCAATCGCTGGACGTTCGCAATTTCGGTGTTGAGCTCTGGCCAGATTGAGCAGGAGAGGCTGTGTACGTTGGAAGTTTTAGTAGCCTAAACAAGTTCAGAGCCCAAGTGTCTGTGGTTCGTTTTCGAGGTTACCAGTGGGAGATGAGGACCAGCAACAGCATTCAGGGCTGGCACCTTTAGTGTAGGAGCAATCGCTGGACGTTCGCAATTCGGTGTTGAGCTCTGGCAGATTGAGCAGGAGAGGCTGTGTACGTTGGAAGTTTTAGTAGCCTAAACAAGTTCAGAGCCCAAGTGTTTGTGGTTCGTTTTCGAGGTTACCAGTGGGAGATGAGGACCAGCAACAGCATTCAGGGCTGGCACCTTTAGTGTAGGAGCAATCGCTGGACGTTCGCAATTTCGGTGTTGAGCTCTGGCCAGATTGAGCAGGAGAGGCTGTGTATGTCGGAAGTTTTAGTAGCCTAAACAAGTTCAGAGCCCAAGTGTCTGTGGTTCGTTTTAGAGGTTACCAGTGGGAGATGAGGACGAGCAAATCTTTCAGGGCTGGCACCTTTAGTGTAGGAGCAATCGCTGGACGTTCGCAATTTCGGTGTTGAACTTTGGCCAGCTTGAGCAGGAGAGGCTGTGTACGTTGGAAGTTTTCGTAGCCTAAACAAGTTCAGAGCCCAAGTGTTTGTGGTTCGTTTTCGAGGTTACCAGTGGGAGATGAGGACCAGCAACAGCTTTCACGGCTGGCACCTTTAGTGTAGGAGCAATCGCTGGACGTTCGCAATTTCGGTGTTGAACTTTGGGCAGCTCGAGCAGGAGAGGCTGTGTACGTTGGAATTTTTAGTAGCCTAAACAAGTTCAGAGCCCAAGTGTTTGTGGTTCGTTTTCGAGGTTACCAGTGGGAGATGAGGACCAGCAACAGCTTTCACGGCTGGCACCTTTAGTGTAGGAGCAATTGCTGGACTTTCGCAATTTCGGTGTTGAGCTCTGGCCAGATGGAGCAGGAGAGGCTGTGTACGTCAGAAGTTTTAGTAGCCTAAGCAAGTTCAGAGCCAAGTGTTTGTGGTTCGTTTTCGAGGTTGCCAGTGGGAGATGAGGACCAGCAACAGCTTTCAGGGCTGGCACCTTTAGTGTAGGAGCAATCGCTGGACTTTCGCAATTTCGGTGTTGAGCTTTGGGCAGCTCGAGCAGGAGAGGCTGTGTACGTTGGAAGTTTTAGTAGCCTAAACAAGTTCAGAGCCCAAGTGTTTGTGGTTCGTTTTCGAGGTTACCAGTGGGAGATGAGGACCAGCAACAGCATTCAGGGCTGGCACCTTTAGTGTAGGAGCAATCGCTGGACGTTCGCAATTTCGGTGTTGAATATTGGCCAGCTCGAGCAGGAGAGGCTGTGTACGTTGGAAGTTTTAGTAGCCTAAACAAGTTCAGAACCCAAGTGTTTGTGGTTCGTTTTTGAGGTTACCAGTGGGAGATGAGGACCAGCAAGAGCTTTCAGGGCTGGCACCTTTAGTGTAGGAGCAATCGCTGGACGTTCGCATTTTCGGTGTTGAACTTTGGCCAGCTCGAGCAGGAGAGGCTGTGTACGTTGGAAGTTTAGTAGCCTAAACAAGTTCAGAGCCCAAGTGTCTGTGGTTCGTTTTAGAGGTTACCAGTGGGAGATGAGGACCAGCAACAGCATTCAGGGCTGGCACCTTTAGTGTAGGAGCAATCGCTGGACGTTCGCAATTTCGGTGTTGAGCTCTGGCCAGATTGAGCAGGAGAGGCTGTGTACGTTGGAAGTTTTAGTAGCCTAAACAAGTTTCAGAGCCCAAGTGTCTGTGGTTCGTTTTCGAGGTTACCAGTGGGAGATGAGGACCAGCAACAGCATTCAGGGCTGTCACCTTTAGTGTAGGAGCAATCGCTGACGTTCGCAATTTCGGTGTTGAGCTCTGGCCAGCTCGAGCAGGAGAGGCTGTGTATGTCGGAAGTTTTAGTAGCCTAAACAAGTTCAGAGCCCATGTGTCTGTGGTTCGTTTTAGAGGTTACCAGTGGGAGATGAGGACGAGCAAAATCTTTCAGGGCTGGCACCTTTAGTGTAGGAGCAATCGGTGGACGTTCGCAATTTCCGTGTTGAACTTGGCCAGCTTGAGCAGGAGAGGCTGTGTACGTTGGAAGTTTTAGTAGCCTAAACAAGTTCAGAGCCCAAGTGTTTGTGGTTCGTTTTCGAGGTTACCAGTGGGAGATGAGGACCAGCAACAGCTTTCCCGGCTGGCACCTTTAGTGTAGGAGCAATCGCTGGACGTTCGCAATTTCGGTGTTGAACTTTGGGCAGCTCGAGCAGGAGAGGCTGTGTACGTTGGAAGTTTTAGTAGCCTAAACAAGTTCAGAGCCCAAGTGTTTGTGGTTCGTTTTAGAGGTTACCAGTGGGAGATGAGGACGAGCAACAGCATTCAGGGCTGGCACCTTTAGTGTAGGAGCAATCGCTGGACGTTCGCAATTTCGGTGTTGAATATTGCCAGCTCGAGCAGGAGAGGCTGTGTACGTCGGAAGTTTTAGTAGCCTAAACAAGTTCAGAACCCAAGTGTTTGTGGTTCGTTTTCGAGGTTACCAGTGGGAGATGAGGACCAGCAAGAGCTTTCAGGGCTGGCACCTTTACTTTAGTGTAGGAGCAATCGCTGGACGTTCGCAATTTCGGTGTTGAACTTTGGCCAGCTTGAGCAGGAGAGGCTGTGTACGTTGGAAGTTTTAGTAGCCTAAACAAGTTCAGAGCCCAAGTGTCTGTGGTTCGTTTTCGAGGTTACCAGTGGGAGATGAGGACCAGCAAGAGCTTTCAGGGCTGGCACCTTTAGTGTAGGAGCAATCGCTGGACGTTCGCAATTTCGGTGTTGAACTTTGGGCAGCTCGAGCAGGAGAGGCTGTGTACGTTGGAAGTTTTAGTAGCCTAAACAAGTTCAGAGCCCAAGTGTCTGTGGTTCGTTTGAGAGGTTACCAGTGGGAGATGAGGACCAGCAACAGCATTCAGGGCTGGCACCTTTAGTGTAGGAGCAATCGCTGGACGTTCGCAATTTCGGTGTTGAGCTCTGGCCAGATTGAGCAGGAGAGGCTGTGTACGTCAGAAGTTTTAGTAGCCTAAACAAGTTCGGAGCCCAAGTGTTTGTGGTTCGTTTTCGAGGTTACCAGTGGGAGATGAGGACGAGCAACAGCATTCAGGGCTGGCACCTTTAGTGTAGGAGCAATCGCTGGATGTTCGCAAATTCGGTGTTGAACTTTGGGCAGCTTGAGCAGGAGAGGCTGTGTACGTTGGAAGTTTTAGTAGCCTAAACAAGTTCAGAGCCCAAGTGTTTGTGGTTCGTTTTCGAGGTTACCAGTGGGAGATGAGGACGAGCAACAGCTTTCAGGGCTGGCACCTTTAGTGTAGGAGCAATCGCTGGATGTTCACAATTTCGGTGTTGAGCTCTGGCCAGATTGAGCAGGAGAGGCTGTGTACGTTGGAAGTTTTAGTAGCCTAAACAAGTTCAGAGCCCAAGTGTTTGTGGTTCGTTTTCGAGGTTACCAGTGGGAGATGAGGACCAGCAACAGCATTCAGGGCTGGCACCTTTAGTGTAGGAGCAATCGCTGGACGTTCGCAATTTCGGTGTTGAACTTTGGGCAGCTCGAGCAGGAGAGGCTGTGTACGTTGGAAGTTTTAGTAGCCTAAACAAGTTCAGAGCCCAAGTGTTTGTGGTTCGTTTTAGAGGTTACCAGTGGGAGATGAGGACCAGCAACATCTTTCAGGGCTGGCACCTTTAGTGTAGGAGCAATCGCTGGACGTTCGCAATTTCGGTGTTGAACTTTGGCCAGCTCGAGCAGGAGAGGCTGTGTACGTTGGAAGTTTTAGTAGCCTAAACAAGTTCAGAGCCCAAGTGTTTGTGGTTGGTTTTAGAGGTTACCAGTGGGAGATGAGGACCAGCAACAGCATTCAGGGCTGGCACCTTTAGTGTAGGAGCAATCGCTGGACATTCGCAATTTCGGTGTTGAACTTTGGCCAGCTCGAGCAGGAGAGGCTGTGTACGTTGGAAGTTTTAGTAGCCTAAACAAGTTCAGAGCCCAAGTGTTTGTGGTCGTTTTCGAGGTTACCAGTGGGAGATGAGGACGAGCAACAGCATTCAGGGCTGGCACCTTTAGTGTAGGAGCAATCGCTGGACGTTCGCAATTTCGGTGTTGAACTTTGGGCAGCTCGAGCAGGAGAGGCTGTGTACGTCAGAAGTTTTACTAGCCTAAACAAGTTCAGAGCCCAAGTGTCTGTGGTTCGTTTTCGAGGTTACCCAGTGGGAGATGAGGACGAGCAACAGCATTCAGGGCTGGCACCTTTAGTGTAGGAGCAATCGCTGGACGTTCGCAATTTCGGTGTTGAGCTCTGGCCAGATTGAGCAGGAGAGGCTGTGTACGTTGGAAGTTTTAGTAGCCTAAACAAGTTCGGAGCCCAAGTGTTTGTGGTTCGTTTTAGAGGTTACCAGTGGGAGATGAGGACCAGCAACAGCATTCAGGGCTCTGGCACCTTTAGTGTAGGAGCAATCGCTGGACGTTCGCAATTTCGGTGTTGAGCTCTGGCCAGATTGAGCAGGAGAGGCTGTGTACGTTGGAAGTTTTAGTAGCCTAAACAAGTTCAGAGCCCAAGTGTTTGTGGTTCGTTTTCGAGGTTACCAGTGGGAGATGAGGACGAGCAACAGCATTCAGGGCTGGCACCTTTAGTGTAGGAGCAATCGCTGGACGTTCGCAATTTCGGTGTTGAGCTCTGGCCAGATTGAGCAGGAGAGGCTGTGTACGTTGGAAGTTTTAGTAGCCTAAACAAGTTCAGAGCCCAAGTGTTTGTGGTTCGTTTTCGAGGTTACCAGTGGGAGATGAGGACCAGCAAGAGCTTTCAGGGCTGGCACCTTTAGTGTAGGAGCAATCGCTGGACGTTTGCAATTTCGGTGTTGAGCTCTGGCCAGATTGAGCAGGAGAGGCTGTGTACGTTGGAAGTTTTAGTAGCCTAAACAAGTTCGGAGCCCAAGTGTTTGTGGTTCGTTTTCGAGGTTACCAGTGGGAGATGAGGACCAGCAACAGCTTTCAGGGCTGGCACCTTTAGTGTAGGAGCAATCGCTGGACGTTCGCAATTTCGGTGTTGAACTTTGGGCAGCTCGAGCAGGAGAGGCTGTGTACGTTGGAAGTTTTAGTAGCCTAAACAAGTTCAGAGCCCAAGTGTTTGTGGTTCGTTTTCGAGGTTACCAGTGGGAGATGAGGACCAGCAACAGCATTCAGGGCTGGCACCTTTAGTGTAGGAGCAATCGCTGGACGTTCGCAATTTCGGTGTTGAGCTCTGGCCAGATTGAGCAGGAGAGGCTGTGTACGTCAGAAGTTTTAGTAGCCTAAACAAGTTCAGAGCCCAAGTGTTTGCGGTTCGTTTTCGAGGTTACCAGTGGGAGATGAGGACGAGCAACAGCATTCAGGGCTGGCACCTTTAGTGTAGGAGCAATTGATCCGCTGGACGTTCGCAATTTCGGTGTTGAGCTCTGGCCAGATTGAGCAGGAGAGGCTGTGTACGTTGGAAGTTTTAGTAGCCTAAACAAGTTCAGAGCCCAAGTGTTTGTGTTCGTTTTCGAGGTTACCAGTGGGAGATGAGGACCAGCAAGAGCTTTCAGGGCTGGCACCTTTAGTGTAGGAGCAATCGCTGGACGTTTGCAATTTCGGTGTTGAGCTCTGGCCAGATTGAGCAGGAGAGGCTGTGTACGTTGGAAGTTTAGTAGCCTAAACAAGTTCGGAGCCCAAGTGTTTGTGGTTCATTTTCGAGGTTACCAGTGGGAGATGAGGACCAGCAACAGCTTTCAGGGCTGGCACCTTTAGTGTAGGAGCAATCGCTGGACGTTCGCAATTTCGGTGTTGAACTTTGGGCAGGCTCGAGCAGGAGAGGCTGTGTACGTTGGAAGTTTTAGTAGCCTAAACAAGTTCAGAGCCCAAGTGTTTGTGGTTCGTTTTCGAGGTTACCAGTGGGAGATGAGGACCAGCAACAGCATTCAGGGCTGGCACCTTTAGTGTAGGAGCAATCGCTGGACGTTCGCAATTTCGGTGTTGAGCTCTGGCCAGATTGAGCAGGAGAGGCTGTGTACGTCAGAAGTTTTAGTAGCCTAAACAAGTTCAGAGCCCAAGTGTTTGCGGTTCGTTTTCGAGGTTACCAGTGGGAGATGAGGACGAGCAACAGCATTCAGGGCTGGCACCTTTAGTGTAGGAGCAATCGCTGGACGTTCGCAATTTCGGTGTTGAGCTCTGGCCAGATTGAGCAGGAGAGGCTGTGTACGTTGGAAGTTTTAGTAGCCTAAACAAGTTCAGAGCCCAAGTGTTTGTGGTTCGTTTTAGAAGGTTACCAGTGGGAGATGAGATCAGCAACAGCATTCAGGGCTGGCACCTTTAGTGTAGAGCAATCGCTGGACGTTCGCAATTTCGGTGTTGAGCTCTGGCCAGATTGAGCAGGAGAGGCTGTGTACGTTGGAAGTTTTAGTAGCCTAAACAAGTTCGGAGCCCAAGTGTTTGTTGTTTGTTTTCGAGGTTACCAGTGGGAGATGAGGACCAGCAACAGCTTTCAGGGCTGGCACCTTTAGTGTAGGAGCAATCGCTGGACGTTCGCAAATTCGGTGTTGAACTTTGGGCAGCTTGAGCAGGAGAGGCTGTGTACGTTGGAAGTTTTAGTAGCCTAAACAAGTTCAGAACCCAAGTGTTTGTGGTTCGTTTTCGAGGTTACCAGTGGGAGATGAGGACGAGCAACAGCTTTCAGGGCTGGCACCTTTAGTGTAGGAGCAATCGCTGGATGTTCACAATTTCGGTGTTGAGCTCTGGCCAGATTGAGCAGGAGAGGCTGTGTACGTTGGAAGTTTTAGTAGCCTAAACAAGTTCAGAGCCCAAGTGTTTGTGGTTCGTTTTCGAGGTTACCAGTGGGAGATGAGGACCAGCAACAGCATTCAGGGCTGGCACCTTTAGTGTAGGAGCAATCGCTGGACGTTCGCAATTTCGGTGTTGAGCTCTGACCAGATTGAGCAGGAGAGGCTGTGTACGTTGGAAGTTTTAGTAGCCTAAACAAGTTCAGAGCCCAAGTGTTTGTGGTTGGTTTTAGAGGTTACCAGTGGGAGATGAGGACCAGCAACAGCATTCAGGGCTGGCACCTTTAGTGTAGGAGCAATCGCTGGACATTCGCAATTTCGGTGTTGAACTTTGGCCAGCTCGAGCAGGAGAGGCTGTGTACGTTGGAAGTTTTAGTAGCCTAAACAAGTTCAGAGCCGAAGTGTTTGTGGTTCGTTTTCGAGGTTACCAGTGGGAGATGAGGACGAGCAACAGCATTCAGGGCTGGCACCTTTAGTGTAGGAGCAATCGCTGGACGTTCGCAATTTCGGTGTTGAACTTTGGGCAGCTCGAGCAGGAGAGGCTGTGTACGTTGGAAGTTTTAGTAGCCTAAACAAGTTCAGAGCCCAAGTGTCTGTGGTTCGTTTTAGAGGTTACCAGTGGGAGATGAGGACCAGCAACAGCATTCAGGGCTGGCACCTTTAGTGTAGGAGCAATCGCTGGACGTTCGCAATTTCGGTGTTGAGCTCTGGCCAGATTGAGCAGGAGAGGCTGTGTACGTTGGAAGTTTTAGTAGCCTAAACAAGTTCGGAGCCCAAGTGTTTGTGGTTCGTTTTCGAGGTTACCAGTGGGAGATGAGGACCAGCAACAGCATTCAGGGCTGGCACCTTTAGTGTAGGAGCAATCGCTGGACGTTCGCAATTTCGGTGTTGAGCTCTGGCCAGATTGAGCAGGAGAGGCTGTGTACGTTGGAAGTTTTAGTAGCCTAAACAAGTTCAGAGCCCAAGTGTTTGTGGTTCGTTTTCGAGGTTACCAGTGGGAGATGAGGACGAGCAACAGCATTCAGGGCTGGCACCTTTAGTGTAGGAGCAATCGCTGGACGTTCGCAATTTCGATGTTGAGCTCTGGCCAGATTGAGCAGGAGAGGCTGTGTACGTTGGAAGTTTTAGTAGCCTAAACAAGTTCAGAGCCCAAGTGTTGTGGTTCGTTTTCGAGGTTACCAGTGGGAGATGAGGACCAGCAAGAGCTTTCAGGGCTGGCACCTTTAGTGTAGGAGCAATCGCTGGACGTTTGCAATTTCGGTGTTGAGCTCTGGCCAGATTGAGCAGGAGAGGCTGTGTACGTTGGAAGTTTTAGTAGCCTAAACAAGTTCGGAGCCCAAGTGTTTGTGGTTCGTAGGTTACCAGTGGGAGATGAGGACCAGCAACAGCTTTCAGGGCTGGCACCTTTAGTGTAGGAGCAATCGCTGGACGTTCGCAATTTCGGTGTTGAACTTTGGCCAGCTTGAGCAGGAGAGGCTGTGTACGTTGGAAGTTTTAGTAGCCTAAACAAGTTCAGAGCCCAAGTGTCTGTGGTTCGTTTTCGAGGTTACCAGTGGGAGATGAGGACCAGCAACAGCATTCAGGGCTGGCACCTTTAGTGTAGGAGCAATCGCTGGACGTTCGCAAATTCGGTGTTGAACTTTGGGCAGCTCGAGCAGGAGAGGCTGTGTACGTTGGAAGTTTTAGTAGCCTAAACAAGTTCAGAGCCCAAGTGTTTGTGGTTCGTTTTCGAGGTTACCAGTGGGAGATGAGGACCAGCAACAGCATTCAGGGCTGGCACCTTTAGTGTAGGAGCAATCGCTGGACGTTCGCAATTTCGGTGTTGAGCTCTGGCCAGATTGAGCAGGAGAGGCTGTGTACGTCAGAAGTTTTAGTAGCCTAAACAAGTTCAGAGCCCAAGTGTTTGTGGTTCGTTTTCGAGGTTACCAGTGGGAGATGAGGACGAGCAACAGCATTCAGGGCTGGCACCTTTAGTGTAGGAGCAATCGCTGGACGTTCGCAATTTCGGTGTTGAGCTCTGGCCAGATTGAGCAGGAGAGGCTGTGTACGTTGGAAGTTTTAGTAGCCTAAACAAGTTCAGAGCCCAAGTGTTTGTGGTTCGTTTTCGAGGTTACCAGTGGGAGATGAGGACGAGCAACAGCATTCAGGGCTGGCACCTTTAGTGTAGGAGCAATCGCTGGACGTTCGCAATTTCGGTGTTGAGCTCTGGCCAGATTGAGCAGGAGAGGCTGTGTACGTTGGAAGTTTTAGTAGCCTAAACAAGTTCAGAGCCCAAGTGTTTGTGGTTCGTTTTCGAGGTTACCAGTGGGAGATGAGGACCAGCAAGAGCTTTCAGGGCTGGCACCTTTAGTGTAGGAGCAATCGCTGGACGTTCGCAATTTCGGTGTTGAGCTCTGGCCAGATTGAGCAGGAGAGGCTGTGTACGTTGGAAGTTTTAGTAGCCTAAACAAGTTCGGAGCCCAAGTGTTTGTTGTTTGTTTTCGAGGTTACCAGTGGGAGATGAGGACCAGCAACAGCTTTCAGGGCTGGCACCTTTAGTGTAGGAGCAATCGCTGGACGTTCGCAATTTCGGTGTTGAACTCTGACCAGATTGAGCAGGAGAGGCTGTGTACGTTGGAAGTTTTAGTAGCCTAAACAAGTTCAGAGCCCAAGTGTTTGTGGTTGGTTTTAGAGGTTACCAGTGGGAGATGAGGACCAGCAACAGCATTCAGGGCTGGCACCTTTAGTGTAGGAGCAATCGCTGGACATTCGCAATTTCGGTGTTGAACTTTGGCCAGCTCGAGCAGGAGAGGCTGTGTACGTTGGAAGTTTTAGTAGCCTAAACAAGTTCAGAGCCCAAGTGTTTGTGGTTCGTTTTCGAGGTTACCAGTGGGAGATGAGGACGAGCAACAGCATTCAGGGCTGGCACCTTTAGTGTAGGAGCAATCGCTGGACGTTCGCAATTTCGGTGTTGAACTTTGGGCAGCTCGAGCAGGAGAGGCTGTGTACGTCAGAAGTTTTAGTAGCCTAAACAAGTTCAGAGCCCAAGTGTCTGTGGTTCGTTTTAGAGGTTACCAGTGGGAGATGAGGACCAGCAACAGCATTCAGGGCTGGCACCTTTAGTGTAGGAGCAATCGCTGGACGTTCGCAATTTCGGTGTTGAGCTCTGGCCAGATTGAGCAGGAGAGGCTGTGTACGTTGGAAGTTTTAGTAGCCTAAACAAGTTCGGAGCCCAAGTGTTTGTGGTTCGTTTTCGAGGTTACCAGTGGGAGATGAGGACCAGCAACAGCATTCAGGGCTGGCACCTTTAGTGTAGGAGCAATCGCTGGACGTTCGCAATTTCGGTGTTGAGCTCTGGCCAGATTGAGCAGGAGAGGCTGTGTACGTTGGAAGTTTTAGTAGCCTAAACAAGTTCAGAGCCCAAGTGTTTGTGGTTCGTTTTCGAGGTTACCAGTGGGAGATGAGGACGAGCAACAGCATTCAGGGCTGGCACCTTTAGTGTAGGAGCAATCGCTGGACGTTCGCAATTTCGGTGTTGAGCTCTGGCCAGATTGAGCAGGAGAGGCTGTGTACGTTTGAAGTTTTAGTAGCCTAAACAAGTTCAGAGCCCAAGTGTTTGTGGTTCGTTTTCGAGGTTACCAGTGGGAGATGAGGACCAGCAAGAGCTTTCAGGGCTGGCACCTTTAGTGTAGGAGCAATCGCTGGACGTTTGCAATTTCGGTGTTGAGCTCTGGCCAGATTGAGCAGGAGAGGCTGTGTACGTTGGAAGTTTTAGTAGCCTAAACAAGTTCGGAGCCCAAGTGTTTGTGGTTCGTTTTCGTGGTTACCAGTGGGAGATGAGGACCAGCAACAGCTTTCAGGGCTGGCACCTTTAGTGTAGGAGCAATCGCTGGACGTTCGCAATTTCGGTGTTGAACTTTGGGCAGCTTGAGCAGGAGAGGCTGTGTACGTTGGAAGTTTTAGTAGCCTAAACAAGTTCAGAGCCCAAGTGTTTGTGGTTCGTTTTCGAGGTTACCAGTGGGAGATGAGGACGAGCAACAGCATTCAGGGCTGGCACCTTTAGTGTAGGAGCAATCGCTGGATGTTCGCAATTTCGGTGTTGAGCTCTGGCCAGATTGAGCAGGAGAGGCTGTGTACGTTGGAAGTTTTAGTAGCCTAAACAAGTTCAGAGCCCAAGTGTTTGTGGTTCGTTTTCGAGGTTACCAGTGGGAGATGAGGACCAGCAAGGGCTTTCAGGGCTGGCACCTTTAGTGTAGGAGCAATCGCTGGACGTTCGCAATTTCGGTGTTGAGCTCTGGCCAGATTGAGCAGGAGAGGCTGTGTACGTTGGAAGTTTTAGTAGCCTAAACAAGTTCAGAGCCCAAGTGTTTGTGGTTCGTTTTAGAGGTTACCAGTGGGAGATGAGGACCAGCAACATCTTTAAAGGGCTGGCACCTTTAGTGTAGGAGCAATCGCTGGACGTTCGCAATTTCGGTGTTGAACTTTGGGCAGCTCGAGCAGGAGAGGCTGTGTACGTTGGAAGTTTTAGTAGCCTAAACAAGTTCAGAGCCCAAGTGTTTGTGGTTCGTTTTAGAGGTTACCAGTGGGAGATGAGGACCAGCAACAGCATTCAGGGCTGGCACCTTTAGTGTAGGAGCAATCGCTGGACATTCGCAATTTCGGTGTTGAACTTTGGCCAGCTCGAGCAGGAGAGGCTGTGTACGTTGGAAGTTTTAGTAGCCTAAACAAGTTCAGAGCCCAAGTGTTTGTGGTTCGTTTTCGAGGTTACCAGTGGGAGATGAGGACGAGCAACAGCTTTCAGGGCTGGCACCTTTAGTGTAGGAGCAATCGCTGGACGTTCGCAATTTCGGTGTTGAGCTCTGGCCAGATTGAGCAGGAGAGGCTGTGTACGTCAGAAGTTTTCGTAGGCTAAACAAGTTCAGAGCCCAAGTGTTTGTGGTTCGTTTTCGAGGTTGCCAGTGGGAGATGAGGACCAGCAACAGCTTTCAGGGCTGGCACCTTTAGTGTAGGAGCAATCGCTGGACTTTCGCAATTTCGGTGTTGAACTTTGGGCAGCTCGAGCAGGAGAGGCTGTGTACGTTGGAAGTTTTAGTAGCCTAAACAAGTTCAGAGCCCAAGTGTTTGTGGTTCGTTTTCGAGGTTACCAGTGGGAGATGAGGACCAGCAACAGCTTTCAGGGCTGGCACCTTTAGTGTAGGAGCAATCGCTGGACGTTCGCAATTTCGGTGTTGAACTTTGGGCAGCTCGAGCAGGAGAGGCTGTGTACATTGGAAGTTTTAGTAGCCTAAACAAGTTCAGAGCCCAAGTGTTTGTGGTTCGTTTTCGAGGTTACCAGTGGGAGATGAGGACGAGCAACAGCATTCAGGGCTGGCACCTTTAGTGTAGGAGCAATCGCTGGATGTTCGCAATTTCGGTGTTGAGCTCTGGCCAGATTGAGCAGGAGAGGCTGTGTACGTTGGAAGTTTTAGTAGCCTAAACAAGTTCAGAGCCCAAGTGTTTGTGGTTCGTTTTCGAGGTTACCAGTGGGAGATGAGGACCAGCAAGAGCTTTCAGGGCTGGCACCTTTAGTGTAGGAGCAATCGCTGGACGTTCGCAATTTCGGTGTTGAGCTCTGGCCAGATTGAGCAGGAGAGGCTGTGTATGTCGGAAGTTTTAGTAGCCTAAACAAGTTCAGAGCCCAAGTGTCTGTGGTTCGTTTTAGAGGTTACCAGTGGGAGATGAGGACCAGCAACAGCATTCAGGGCTGGCACCTTTAGTGTAGGAGCAATCGCTGGACGTTCGCAATTTCGGTGTTGAGCTCTGGCCAGATTGAGCAGGAGAGGCTGTGTACGTTGGAAGTTTTAGTAGCCTAAACAAGTTCAGAGCCTAAGTGTTTGTGGTTCGTTTTAGAGGTTACCAGTGGGAGATGAGGACCAGCAACATCTTTCAGGGCTGGCACCTTTAGTGTAGGAGCAATCGCTGGACGTTCGCAATTTCGGTGTTGAACTTTGGGCAGCTCGAGCAGGAGAGGCTGTGTACGTTGGAAGTTTTAGTAGCCTAAACAAGTTCAGAGCCCAAGTGTTTGTGGTTCGTTTTAGAGGTTACCAGTGGGAGATGAGGACCAGCAACAGCATTCAGGGCTGGCACCTTTAGTGTAGGAGCAATCGCTGGACATTCGCAATTTCGGTGTTGAACTTTGGCCAGCTCGAGCAGGAGAGGCTGTGTACGTTGGAAGTTTTAGTAGCCTAAACAAGTTCAGAGCCCAAGTGTTTGTGGTTCGTTTTCGAGGTTACCAGTGGGAGATGAGGACGAGCAACAGCTTTCAGGGCTGGCACCTTTAGTGTAGGAGCAATCGCTGGACGTTCGCAATTTCGGTGTTGAGCTCTGGCCAGATTGAGCAGGAGAGGCTGTGTACGTCAGAAGTTTTAGTAGGCTAAACAAGTTCAGAGCCCAAGTGTTTGTGGTTCGTTTTCGAGGTTGCCAGTGGGAGATGAGGACCAGCAACAGCTTTCAGGGCTGGCACCTTTAGTGTAGGAGCAATCGCTGGACGTTCGCAATTTCGGTGTTGAACTTTGGGCAGCTCGAGCAGGAGAGGCTGTGTACATTGGAAGTTTTAGTAGCCTAAACAAGTTCGGAGCCCAAGTGTTTGTGGTTCGTTTTCGAGGTTACCAGTGGGAGATGAGGACGAGCAACAGCATTCAGGGCTGGCACCTTTAGTGTAGGAGCAATCGCTGGATGTTCGCAATTTCGGTGTTGAGCTCTGGCCAGATTGAGCAGGAGAGGCTGTGTACGTTGGAAGTTTTAGTAGCCTAAACAAGTTCAGAGCCCAAGTGTTTGTGGTTCGTTTTCGAGGTTACCAGTGGGAGATGAGGACCAGCAAGAGCTTTCAGGGCTGTCACCTTTAGTGTAGGAGCAATCGCTGGACGTTCGCAATTTCGGTGTTGAGCTCTGGCCAGATTGAGCAGGAGAGGCTGTGTATGTCGGAAGTTTTAGTAGCCTAAACAAGTTCAGAGCCCAAGTGTCTGTGGTTCGTTTTAGAGGTTACCAGTGGGAGATGAGGACCAGCAACAGCATTCAGGGCTGGCACCTTTAGTGTAGGAGCAATCGCTGGACGTTTGCAATTTCGGTGTTGAACTTTGGCCAGCTTGAGCAGGAGAGGCTGTGTACGTTGGAAGTTTTCGTAGCCTAAACAAGTTCAGAGCCCAAGTGTTTGTGGTTCGTTTGAGAGGTTACCAGTGGGAGATGAGGACCAGCAAGAGCTTTCAGGGCTGGCACCTTTAGTGTAGGAGCAATCGCTGGACGTTCGCAATTTCGGTGTTGAACTTTGGGCAGCTCGAGCAGGAGAGGCTGTGTACGTTGGAATTTTA